>NW_021941378.1:459511-489511 GCF_902148845.1 Salarias fasciatus | reverse complement strand
TTTCTTTTTTTTTTTAATCACGATGGTGGATAATGTACCTGGGAGCTTCATGTTTGACGTCCGAGTAGCTTAGCTACAAGCGCGCAGCGCTTAGCGGCTGTCTGGTCATGTGACCGGTCCCAAGGCATTCTGGGAATCGTAGTGCAGCGATGCCGGCTGCGCCGCGACGATTTGCAGTTTTTTTCGTGCCGGCAGCGCCGCTTCTCCTCACATAGCAGGCAGGGGACTGGAGGACAAACTGTGTGGTTATGGTGACTGACAGGTTAGAGGTGGAGAATGGACCTGGAGCTTCATGGTTGACGTCCTGTTTGAACCGAGTAGCTTAGCTACGAGCGCACAGCGCGAGCGGCTGTCTGGTCATGTGACCAGATCATGTGACCGGCATGTGATCCGCGAACGCTGCATGATCAAACCAGTCGCCTGCATTATAATTTTATTGTAATGTTCTCCACCCCTGAAGTTTGGTCAGCCAGTACAATTAATTTATTTTTACCCAATCAGTGGAAACCTAGGAAGACCGAAGCTGCATGACGAACTCGATCATACTTGTTGTATTTCATCCCAACCACAACATAATACCTGTATTGCATTATGCTTATGCTGATTTGTTCATTTCTGATCAACATTGTTAGTTTATCAGTCATTATTCTTTTCTTTAACAAACATTGTCATTTGCAAAAGCATGTATTTTGTTGTAAATGTTGTTTGCCCGCCATCTAGTGTGCGTCAACAGTAATAGCAACTTGGACTGTAATATCAAACGATTACCAGTCGTACATGTTAAGCTGTTCATGTGGTTTCCTGGCGTTCATAAGCTCATAAACGTAGCCCTCCGGTAAAATATAATATACATTTCATTTCACTGAAATGAGGGTCGTCATATATACATTTAAATCACGTGTCAAACTCCAGTCCTCAGGAGCGGTGACCCTACATGTTTTAGATCTAATTGTAAATCTAATTGTACTGGCTGACCAAACTTCAGGGGTGGAGAACATTACAATAAAATTATAATGCAGGCGACTGGTTTGATCATGCGGCGTTCGCGGATCACATGCCGGTCACATGATCTGGTCACATGACCAGACAGCCGCTCGCGCTGTGCGCTCGTAGCTAAGCTACTCGGTTCAAACAGGACGTCAACCATGAAGCTCCAGGTCCATTCTCCACCTCTAACCTGTCAGTCACCATAACCACACAGTTTGTCCTCCAGTCCCCTGCCTGCTATGTGAGGAGAAGCGGCGCTGCCGGCACGAAAAAAACTGCAAATCGTCGCGGCGCAGCCGGCATCGCTGCACTACGATTCCCAGAATGCCTTGGGACCGGTCACATGACCAGACAGCCGCTAAGCGCTGCGCGCTTGTAGCTAAGCTACTCGGACGTCAAACATGAAGCTCCCAGGTACACTATCCACCATCGTGATTAAAAAAAAAAAAAAAAAAGAAGCTTTTGGCCGAGTTGGTAAGCAGCTTACAGTCAAGTCCGCACCGACCAACTCGGCCACTCGAGAGCCCCCCCGCCCGCGAGGCCGACTTGGCGAGATGCCGACTTGGCTTGATGCCGACTTGGCTTGATGCCGAGTTGACTGTATCCCGGGGCGGTGCCGAGTTGGCCGGGGCCGACTTGGAGTGGTGCCGACTTGACTGTATCCCCTCCAGAACAACTCAGACCCGACTCCCGACCAACTCGACTCCAGCCCCCGATCAACTCAGACCCGACTCCCGACCAACTCGACTCCAGCCCCCGATCAACTCGGCCCCGACTCCCGACCAACTCGACTCCAGCTCCTGATCAACTCAGACCCGACTCCCGACCAACTCGACTCCAGCTCCAGAACAACTCGGCCCCGACTCCCGACCAACTCGACTCCAGCCCCAGATCAACTCAGACCCGACTCCCGACCAACTCGACTCCAGCTCCAGAACAACTCGGCCCCGACTCCCGACCAACTCGACTCCAGCTCCAGAACAACTCGGCCCCGACTCCCGACCAACTCGACTCCAGCCCCCGATCAACTCGGCCCCGACTCCCGACCAACTCGACTCCAGCTCCCGATCAACTCGGCCCCGACTCCCGACCAACTCGACTCCAGCTCCCGATCAACTCGGCCCCGACTCCCGACCAACTCGACTCCAGCTCCCGATCAACTCGGCCCCGACTCCCGACCAACTCGACTCCAGCTCCTGATCAACTCGGCCCCGACTCCCGACCAACTCGACTCCAGCTCCCGATCAACTCGGCCCCGACTCCCGACCAACTCGACTCCAGCTCCCGATCAACTCGGCCCCGACTCCCGACCAACTCGACTCCAGCCCCCGATCAACTCGGCCCCGACTCCTGACCAACTCGACTCCAGCTCCTGATCAACTCAGACCCGACTCCCGACCAACTCGACTCCAGCTCCCGATCAACTCGGCCCCGACTCCCGACCAACTCGACTCCAGCTCCTGATCAACTCGGACCCGACTCCCGACCAACTCGACTCCAGCTCCTGATCAACTCGGACCCGACTCCCGACCAACTCGACTCCAGCTCCTGATCAACTCAGACCCGACTCCCGACCAACTCGACTCCAGCCCCCGATCAACTCGGATCCGACTCCCGACCAACTCGACTCCAGCCCCCGATCAACTCGGATCCGACTCCCGAGGGATACAGTCAGGTCGGCACCACTCCAAGTCGGCCCCGGCCAACTCGGCACCGCCCCGGGATACAGTCAACTCGGCATCAAGCCAAGTCGGCATCAAGCCAAGTCGGCATCTCGTCAAGTCGGCCTCGCGGGCGGGGGGGCTCTCGAGTGGCCGAGTTGGTCGGTGCTGACTTGACTGTAAGCTGCTTACCAACTCGGCCAAAAGCTTCTTTCTTTTTTTTTTTTTTTTCACGATGGTGGATATTGTACCTGGGAGCTTCATGTTTGACGTCCGAGTAGCTTAGCTACGAGCGCGCAGCGCTTAGCGGCTGTCTGGTCATGTGACCGGTCCCAAGGCATTCTGGGAATCGTAGTGCAGCGATGCCGGCTGCGCCGCGACGATTTGCAGTTTTTTTCGTGCCGGCAGCGCCGCTTCTCCTCACGTAGCAGGCAGGGGACTGGAGGACAAACTGTGTGGTTATGGTGACTGACAGGTTAGAGGTGGAGAATGGACCTGGAGCTTCATGGTTGACGTCCTGTTTGAACCGAGTAGCTTAGCTACGAGCGCACAGCGCGAGCGGCTGTCTGGTCATGTGACCAGATCATGTGACCGGCATGTGATCCGCGAACGCCGCCTGATCAAACCAGTTGTCTGCATTATAATTTTATTGTAATGTTCTCCACCCCTGAAGTTTGGTCAGCCAGTACAATTAATTTATTTTTACCCAATCAGTGGAAACCGAGGAAGACCGAAGTTGCATGACGAACTCGATCATACTTGTTGTATTGCATCCCAACCACAACATAATACCTGTATTGCATTATGCTTATGCTGATTTGTTCATTTCTGATCAACATTGTTAGTTTATCAGTCATTATTCTTTTCTTTAACAAACATTGTCATTTGCAAAAGCATGTATTTTGTTGTAAATGTGGTTTGCCCGCCATCTAGTGTGCGTCAACAGTAATAGCAACTGGGACTGTAATATCAAACGATTACCAGTCGTACATGTTAAGCTGTTCATATGGTTTCTTGGCGTTCATAAGCTCATAAACGTAGCCCTCCGGTAAAATATTATATACATTTAATTTCACTGAAATGACGGTCGTCATGTATACATTTAAATCACGTGTCAAACTCCAGTCCTCAGGAGCAGTGACCCTACATGTTTTAGATCTAATTGTAAATCTAATTGTACTGGCTGACCAAACTTCAGGGGTGGAGAACATTACAATAAAATTATAATGCAGGCGACTGGTTTGATCATGCGGCGTTCGCGGATCACATGCCGGTCACATGATCTGGTCACATGACCAGACAGTCGCTCGCGCTGTGCGCTCGTAGCTAAGCTACTCGGTTCAAACAGGACGTCAACCATGAAGCTCCAGGTCCATTCTCCACCTCTAACCTGTCAGTCACCATAACCACACAGTTGTCCTCCAGTCCCCTGCCTGCTATGTGAGGAGAAGCGGCGCTGCCGGCACGAAAAAAACTGCAAATCGTCGCGGCGCAGCCGGCATCGCTGCACTACGATTCCCAGAATGCCTTGGGACCGGTCACATGACCAGACAGCCGCTAAGCGCTGCGCGCTCGTAGCTAAGCTACTCGGACGTCAAACATGAAGCTCCCAGGTACAATATCCACCATCGTGAAAAAAAAAAAAAAAAGAAAGAAGCTTTTGGCCGAGTTGGTAAGCAGCTTACAGTCAAGTCCGCACCGACCAACTCGGCCACTCGAGAGCCCCCCCGCCCGCGAGGCCGACTTGACGAGATGCCGACTTGGCTTGATGCCGACTTGGCTTGATGCCGAGTTGACTGTATCCCGGGGCGGTGCCGAGTTGGCCGGGGCCGACTTGGAGTGGTGCCGACTTGACTGTAAACCGACTCCCGACCAACTCGACTCCAGCCCCCGATCAACTCAGACCCGACTCCCGACCAACTCAACTCCAGCTCCTGATCAACTCAGACCTGACTCCCGACCAACTCGACTCCAGCCCCCGATCAACTCGGATCCGACTCCCGACCAACTCGACTCCAGCTCCAGAACAACTCAGACCCGACTCCTGACCAACTCGACTCCAGCCCCCGATCAACTCGGATCCGACTCCCGACCAACTCGACTCCAGCCCCCGATCAACTCAGACCCGACTCCCGACCAACTCGACTCCAGCTCCCGATCAACTCAGACCCGACTCCCGACCAACTCGACTCCAGCCCCCGATCAACTCAGACCCGACTCCCGACCAACTCGACTCCAGCTCCCGATCAACTCAGACCCGACTCCCGACCAACTCGACTCCAGCCCCCGATCAACTCAGACCCGACTCCTGACCAACTCGACTCCAGCCCCCGATCAACTCAGACCCGACTCCCGACCAACTCGACTCCAGCTCCCGATCAACTCAGACCCGACTCCCGACCAACTCGACTCCAGCCCCCGATCAACTCAGACCCGACTCCCGACCAACTCGACTCCAGCTCCTGATCAACTCAGACCCGACTCCCGACCAACTCGACTCCAGCCCCCGATCAACTCGGATCCGACTCCCGACCAACTCGACTCCAGCCCCCGATCAACTCAGACCCGACTCCCGACCAACTCGACTCCAGCTCCCGATCAACTCAGACCCGACTCCCGACCAACTCGACTCCAGCCCCCGATCAACTCAGACCCGACTCCCGACCAACTCGACTCCAGCTCCCGATCAACTCAGACCCGACTCCCGACCAACTCGACTCCAGCCCCCGATCAACTCAGACCCGACTCCTGACCAACTCGACTCCAGCTCCTGATCAACTCAGACCCGACTCCCGACCAACTCGACTCCAGCCCCCGATCAACTCAGACCCGACTCCCGACCAACTCGACTCCAGCCCCCGATCAACTCAGACCCGACTCCCGACCAACTCGACTCCAGCCCCCGATCAACTCAGACCCGACTCCCGACCAACTCGACTCCAGCTCCCGATCAACTCAGACCCGACTCCCGACCAACTCGACTCCAGCCCCCGATCAACTCAGACCCGACTCCCGACCAACTCGACTCCAGCTCCTGATCAACTCAGACCCGACTCCCGACCAACTCGACTCCAGCCCCCGATCAACTCGGATCCGACTCCCGACCAACTCGACTCCAGCCCCCGATCAACTCAGACCCGACTCCCGACCAACTCGACTCCAGCTCCTGATCAACTCAGACCCGACTCCTGACCAACTCGACTCCAGCTCCTGATCAACTCAGACCCGACTCCCGACCAACTCGACTCCAGCCCCCGATCAACTCAGACCCGACTCCCGACCAACTCGACTCCAGCCCCCGATCAACTCGGATCCGACTCCCGACCAACTCGACTCCAGCCCCCGATCAACTCGGATCCGACTCCCGACCAACTCGACTCCAGCCCCCGATCAACTCGGATCCGACTCCCGACCAACTCGGTCCCAACTAACTTAAAGAAAATTACTGGTAAATTTGTCTGGTGCGCCGCTGCTATGGAACCTGGAGTGGGTCTAATTTTCAGCCCTGGAGTTTCAGACCTCAGACCGGGACACTTCAGATCTGAAATCAACTGAAATCATGATTTATAATCTTACATATGAAATCTACAATACCAATGTTCTGTAAAGCTTTTCTAAAACATTTCAAATTCATTCCAAGTAAGGGTTGCTTTATAATGCAAATTCATTTCAACACAAGTGCATTAAAATATTATAGTACACATCTTTTTTAATCATTTCAGAATCTATATTTCAAATATAGATTAACAGATGTCCAAACCTTAAAAATGAAATAAAAACATAAAATATTGGATAAAATACAAGAATGTGCTTTCTCATAACACTGTCATGTGTTTTTCAAAGGAACATGGCGACCCTTCAACTTGAATGAGCTCCTGAGCCGAGCTCCGGCCTCGGCCTCTTTGTTTATGAGAAGATCGTTGTCCAAAGACAAAGGATCTCATTCTCAGTGCTCATCAACACAGATGGCTTCACTTTTTTTGGGTCAGAGGGCTCCTAAGTCTGTTCTTAATTATTTCTGCTGATCAGAAACTGCTCTCAGAGGAAACCTGTGTGAAGGACAGTGTTAGCAGCTCAGTAACGGACATCAGTGAGCAGAAACAGAGAGAATGAGGAGAGCACAACGGCGAGACTGTCATCCTGTTTGCTTTTCAACAGCGGACTTTGTGTATTTACAATCTTACTTTTAATGATTAAAAAAAGATATCACTGGCCACTCCTGCCGTTCAGGGATAGAAAGCGTTATTACTGGAAGTCATGCTGTTGTTCACACACTGCTCTGACAGCTCAGCTGTTCTTCATCCTGGCAGGATCATCCCTCACCTCCTCTGGCTCCTGCTCTGCTTCAGTCATATTTTAATATCCACCCATCCATCCATTTTCTAAAGCGATTCTCCTTTTCAGGGTGGCGGGTGGCTGGGCCGATCCCGGCTGCTGCGGGCGAGGGCGGGGTCACCCTGGACAGGTCGCCGGTCTGTCGCAGGGCTGACACATATGGCAAACAACCATTCACTCACACTCACACCTAGGGGCAGTTTAGGGTGACCAATCAACCTGACAGGCATGTTTTTGGACCGTGGGAGGAAGCCGGAGAACCTGGAGAGAACCCACGCACACACAGGGAGAACATGCAAACTCCACACAGAAAGGCCCCGAGCCCCGGCCGGGATTTGAACCCAGGACCTTCTCGGTGTGTGCATATTTTAATAATGATCTAAATTCTCAGCTCAAATCTCCGCAGTTTCTAAAGCCTTCTAATCCAACATTGTGCACTACTGTACATTTAATGAGGCAAATAAACAATGAAAGGAATGAAATCAAACGGGACTCAACCTGAGCTCATTAACATACGAAGCAGATAATCTGACACTGACAGCCAACACACACTCACACAGTTAGCTTCAAGATGCTAACTTGTGATAATGCTAACGAGCAAAAACGGACATTTAAAGCAACATAAATACAACCCAGGAGCTGCACAACACTAACAGAAGATGCTTATGGTGTCTACACATTTCTTTAACGCCACGGTCACTGACGGCTCCGTCACCGGGATCCACCAGCAGCTGAACAGGAGCAGGAAGGAAAAGCAGACGTCTTCAACAATAAGAGCGCCGCTTCAACATAAAAGCACACACACGCAGTCGGTCGCAGCTTGACAGCTGAACACCTTGCGGCCCTAGCATCAGACCGGCCCACCGGGAAGCGTCCCGGTTCTCCCGGTGAGCCACTCCGGGTTCTGCCCGTCTCGTCCCTGTCCTCTGGGGGACAGCTCGTGATGGCGCTAGCTTGGCGGCCAGCCACAGCAGCCTTCGGCACGGCTCGTCTCCCCACGTCGGAGAGATCAGACGACACGTTCAGCTGTGCCTCTGTCCTCCGTCTTCTCCAGCTATGATTCATATTTCTCTGTGTACAGCCAGATATTGCTGAACGAGCACTTTCCCGACATACTTGCGAGGCTAACTGTTGTAGCACGTTATTGGTCGATCCAATCAGCACCTTGCTGCACGTCACGTGACCAGACGAGAACGTAGGCGGATCAGATTAATGCGCGATGCTTATTATTTATTGATCAATTCTAAATCAAGCTCATAGGTCATTATTACTAAATTTTATCGTTTGGTGAGAAAACAATCCCTGACTTTTCCAAAACTTTTGAGGTAAACTTATGTTTCCAAAACTTTTCCAGGCCTGGAAAACGACATTTTAAAATTCCATGACTTTTCCAGGTTTTTTCAAGACGTACGAACCCTGGCTGGTAGCAGAGCGTCACAACATCACTCCTGGCCCTGAGCACCAAGCAGCCGGCTCGGCTGGAGAAACTCCGGCCTCAGGCTCCACCAGGACCCAGAGAACCCTTCTTTTCCTTTGAGGACCATGACGATAGCTTTACTGCCCTGGACACTGAGGTAACCCTTTTCTTTAATCAAATTTGCGTTGCTAAATGTTGCTGAAATACATGTTCAGCGGCAATAGAGAACAACTTGTTGTTTTTTGGTTTTATATTTCCTCCCTCAAACCCCAAACCAGCCTCCCTGTCCAGGTTCTACATTACTTGCAAACAGCCGACACCAGCATGGAGATTCTCAACCAATTCCCCAAAATAAAGGGCATTTGTCTGAGGGAGAACGCAGCCCCCCCCGTCCAGTGCACCTGTCGAGAGGCTCTTCAGCCGGGGGGGTCTGGTGCCGTCTCCAAAGAGGAACAGGCTTTCAGACAAACGGTTTGAGCAGCTGTTGCTCATGAGGTACAACCGCTGCTTCGGCGAAGAAGAAGAAGGACTGTACGAATAACGGGAGTAAGCACGTTTTGTTTTGTTTACACTTATGTTAAAATTATTATCCATGTGAGCTTTTTTGCACTTTATTTTGTTTAAGAATGCACTAAGAATAAGAATTTATTTTGTTACTTGAAAAGAATCTATATGATGGAACAACTGTTATGGTGCTGCTAACCTGAAGAATCCTGCTTCAAAACTGCTTGAGGAAAGAACATTTTATTAGGCTGTGTTGTGTGCGTTCCTTGTGTGAAGCCATTTTAGGTTGTGTTATTCTAAATCATTCATGGGCAGCTGGTGGGTTCATATTGGAAGATTGATTTGTTTACGCAGTTCCAAAACAGTGGCCCCCACATCAAGCTACGTCCCTGTTCTGTTTGTTACAGTATATTCACAGCTGTTTTTCTCCAGCTATGGTGGCATGCTATACCCTACTCTGACCTGTAGGTGTCACCGCTGACCTGGCTGCAGAGGTCGACTGAGCTGCAGGGGAGCAAGTTGTCAGACAGGCACTTTGTCTGTTTTTTCTTCAGTTTTTTGGTTTGTTCTGGCCAGAAATAAATCTGCACTTTGAAACATGGTGGTGTTTGTGTTTGTATAAATATAGACGACACTGCTCAGCAGAGTTCAGTTCAGTGGTGAAAGTGCATGTCAAGCAGTACAGAGCCTGACATGTTGACAGTTTTGAACTTGTTATTAAATAGTTACTTTTCATAGTAATGCTTTACTTTTTGTTTTTAATAACTGAGTTAGTAACTGAGTTGCTTTTGAATTGCAGTAACTAGTAACTATAACCATAGGTGAAAGTAAGCCGGAACGCACCGGAACGCCGTGCCGGTAAGAAAGATCCTGGCCTCTTCTACAGGAACGCCCCGGAACGCCTCTGAAAAGCAACTTTCCCTCATGCATACAAAGCCAGCCCTTTCTTTTTTCAAGCAAATTTTACCGAAATAAGTGTAAAATTGATGAATACATAAAACTCATCTCCAGACTACATCTTCTGTGACGTGTTGAACACGGTTAATGCGCCTGACGAGCCCTGGAGTCCTCGCTTACCGTGACAGGCTGCAGCTTGTAGCGGCGGTCTCTCGCCGTAGCGTAACGTTAATCCAGTGTCCACTGTGGTGAGTTTTGCAGACAACAGGGTCGTCATTTTTGCAAAATAAACAAAACATAAATCCACAAGTAATAAATTGTGAGGGTTCACGCGTTATATATATATATTGTTGCGGCGGCAGGCGCCGCTGGGGGCCGCCATACTGTTTGGTGCCGCAAGGCATCATGGGAGGGGATTGTTCGGGCCATTTCAAGATGTATTTTGTGTTAAAATGTGTTAAAATGTACTTCGTTTTGTTGTAGGTGTGTTAAGTTATTGTTTTTCTATGTGTTGATGCCTTTTTCCGGTCTTTTTATGTTAAGTTTCATTTCCGTTATGTTGGGCCAACAGTGAGAAGGGTCGGTGTGAGAGTCAGGCGGCCTCTGTGCCGACGTGCGCCCAGTATACCTCAGCTGTAACAAAAATAAAAGCTTTGGTTGAGCTGAGGGGCAGCGTTGGCTCCGTCGTGAAGAGGTCACCGCTGTCACAACATGTGTTACATTTAAACGTTCAAAGTAACATTCAAACAATTAAAAAAACATTATGCTTTCAAGGATGTCAACAACGAGCAGGCTTTATCTGTCTTGTACGATGCTCGCACACTTTGCGTACAAACTAAAACATTTTTTTGCACAGTTCCTGCAAGAATCTTGCCTTACTTTCACCCCTGACTATAACTAGTTACTGTTTTCCAGTAACTAGCACAACACTGCATTCAGACATTTAAAGTTACGCATTATAGCTTTAAATTATAAAAATATAAAATTAATCCCTATTCACATCTTCAATAAAACTCGCATTTCTTTTTAATCAAAAGCAGCAGGTCCCCCAGGGACGATTAATCTATTACTGATGAGGAACGTTAGCTGAGGTTCTACTAGCATGAGGCCAAACAGCCTCAAAATGTTGCTGTTAGCATGTTGAGTAAAGTTCTTCAGGACATTTCCACTTTTCAAAACAAACTGCCGCCTCTTGCAGATGCTTATAACCTGGGAAAACAACCAAGTTTTCAAACTCACCACAGGTGGTGCAGAAGAACGAGCTGCTCCGGTGGAACAGGCGCACATTTAGCATTTAGCAGCGGCACTTTTTTTTTTCTTTCTTTTACACACGCCCCCCAGTTCCCGCTGTGGCCGCTGGGTGGCAGCAGGCTTTAGTCAGGGACTGCAGTTCCCGCTGTGGCCGCTGGGTGGCAGCAGGCTTTAGTCAGGGACTGCGGTTCCCGCTGTGGCCGCTGGGTGGCAGCACTGCTCGACGGGAGAAGCTGCGGAACGCAGCGTGTAAAGAAGAAGACAGGGCAGGAAGAGGCGTGTGGATGGGTACAGAGGATGGAAGAGTGGGGCGATCAGTCTGGTCTCTTGTCCCATTCTGGCTTCTGCCAGAACCTGAGGTCCAGCTGGATTTTGTGGGATTAGATAAAAGTCAAGTAAGTGCTCAGATAAATGAATTTGTGGAGAATAAAAAAGATTCTTGTCATATTTTCACAGATGGGTCAAAGGATCCCTCTTCTGGAAAGGCAGGTTTTGGAGTTTATACAAGTAACAATAAAATTATCAAAAGTGTGAGTTTCTGATCATATATCGGTGTTTACTGCCGAGCTGTTAGCCATTAGGTGTGCCTTAGAATTGATTGAAAGAAACAATTCGAAAGCGTCTTATATATATTCAGATTCTGTGTCTGCCCTACAGGCGGTCTCTGCTGGTCCAGCTGGGGCTCGGGCAGATGTCATTTTGGAAATCTTGAGTTGCCTTCATAGAATAGAGTCCATGGACTGCAGTGTGACATTCTGCTGGATCCCATCTCATTCAGGGATAGAAGGAAACGGAGCAGCTGACTCTCTTGCTAAACAGTCACTTTTATGTAATGAAATCGAGTACAACCTCTGTTTGGGGAAGATGGAGTGGTTTAGTATAATCAAAAGTGCTGTGCAGAAACAGTGGCAAAGGGAGTGGGAAACAGAGACCAGAGGGAGGCATTATTTTAAGTGTCAACCCACAGTGCAGAATCCCAGGTTTGCTTCGTTTTCTTCTAGAATTAACCAAGTAAAAATAACCAGATTAAGACTGGGGCATTGTGGTCTTGCAGCTTGTTTAAAGGTACTGGGAAAGCACCCGGATGGGAAATGTCAATGTGGGAAACTGGAGACTGTTGCACATGTGGTTTTATCTGGTGATCGGTGCTCT
This sequence comes from Salarias fasciatus, assembly GCF_902148845.1. Taxonomy (NCBI): domain Eukaryota; kingdom Metazoa; phylum Chordata; class Actinopteri; order Blenniiformes; family Blenniidae; genus Salarias; species Salarias fasciatus. The sequence goes on along the minus strand of NW_021941378.1, from coordinate 477,307 downwards.
GCTGAAAGAGCGGCTCTGTATGAAGACCTTCAAAGCTTAAAATGACTGTATTTTCAGTCAAGTCAATCTTTGCCTATGGAATAAATTCGCGAGACATAGAAAAGGCACCAACCTTTACCCGTGAATATAAAGTACTGCGAGTAATTCTTTGAACAGCAGAGGGCAGCATTACACTGTGTACGTGTGCAGCCTGCCGGAAAGGAGAAGAAGAAGAAGAAGCAGAAGCAGAGGCGCGCGGCCTGCTCGTTCTCAAAACTTGAAGACTTTTCCGAGTGAAGTTGTGCAGTTTGTCCGGGCTGAGGCCGCTGGGAGCTTTTGTCCGGGGCCGCGTGAGCCGCCGCTCCCAGCGGAAGCTGCTCTCTGAGGCACGGAGCCGTCAGCCCGCCGTTAGCCCGGAGCCGGCGTGCTAAATCCGGTTAGCACGAAGCTAACGCTGCATTTCCTGTGATCTGAGCGGACTGGAGGGCCGAGGTGAGGCGTGTGTGTGTGTGTGTGTGTGTGTGTGTGTGTGTGTGTGTGTGTGTGTGTGTGTGTGTGTGTGTGTGTGTGTGTGTGTGTGTGTGTGTGTGTGTGTGTGTGTGTTCCCTTGGATCTGAAGTCTTCAAAGTACCACAGTTAACAGGCTCTCATTCAGTCTTGTCCCTGGTCCGTCTGGAGAACCAGCAGTTGAGAACCTTTAGTGAGTCCACTGGTTTGGAAACGGCTCAGGCTGCAGCGGAAATTCTCCAGGTGATGTTCAACATCCCAGAATAGACCAAGACGCTGGCTTCCCTGAAGAGAGACCAGACCGCTCAGAGACTGAAGTCCTGTCCTCTCCAGGGGACTGAGGACGTGGACCAAATCATGGACTTCAAATATAGAAGTGTGTTGTGGAGCTGCTCCTGGCCACTTCCTGCTGCTCCTGGCCACTTCCTGTTCCTGATCACCTCTGTGGACGGATTGAGTCTTTGTTGACCTGTGTGGACGCCGTCCTTCAGGCTGGAAGTCTTTATTGCTGCTGCTGGTTCAGCAGCTTCACACAGAACCGCTGGACCTGGACCTGGACCTGGACCAGTGGACCTGGACCTGGACCAGTAGACCTGGACATGGACCTGGACCAGTAGACCTGGACATGGACCGGTGGACATGGACATGGACCAGTAGACCTGGACCTGGACCAGTAGACCTGGACATGGACCGGTGGACATGGACATGGACCGGTGGACATGGACATGGACCGGTGGACATGGACATGGACCAGTAGACCTGGACATGGACCAGTAGACCTGGACATGGACCAGTAGACCTGGACATGGACCGGTGGACATGGACATGGACCAGTAGACCTGGACCTGGACCAGTAGGCCTGGACATGGACCGGTGGACATGGACATGGACCGGTGGACATGGACATGGACCAGTAGACCTGGACATGGACCAGTAGACCTGGACATGGACCGGTGGACATGGACATGGACCGGTGGACATGGACATGGACCGGTGGACATGGACATGGACCAGTAGACCTGGACATGGACCGGTGGACATGGACTGGTGGAAACAAAGGTTCCACCAGAAGCAGGAGAACAGTGTGTGACGTCACGTGACTCTCTGAAGAAGACAGCTGACAGCTGCTGAAACCGTCAACAAAACAACAAAACACCTCCCTGGTCTTTGGAAATGAACCTTTGTTTTGGATTATAACTTGGAAGACCAATGAACCTTTTTGGACTATGGACTGGTGGACATGGACCGGTGGACCAGTGGACATGGACCGGTGGACATGGACCAGTGGACATGGACCGGTGGACCAGTGGACATGGACCGGTGGACATGGACTGGTGGACATGGACCGGTGGACCAGTGGACATGGACCGGTGGACATGGACCGGTGGACATGGACATGGACCAGTGGACATGGACCGGTGGACATGGACCGGTGGACATGGACCGGTGGACATGGACCGGTGGACATGGACATGCAGCCTGAGCGACTGGTTGACAGAGTCCAGGTTTTACATCTACTGGAACGGTTGGATTCAGTGGGTCTCTGAGGGACTGACGGAGCCCTCTAGTGGTCTCTGTCCTCACTGTGACCCGTTGGACCAGTAGAAACCTCTGTGGACGTGGACGTCCTCGTCCATCCAGAACCTCAGCACTCCAAAGCTGTTCTATCAGCTCTCGCTCTACGGAGGACAGGGCCCAGTGTCCCCGGTGGAGAAGGATCTGTCAACAAACACATTCTATACAAGAGAGACAGACAGAGACAGGACAGGTGGAGAGACGGACAGACACAGACGGGGGACAGGTGGAGAGACGGACAGGTGGAGAGACGGACAGACAGAGATGGGGGACAGGTGGAGAGATGGACAGACAGATGAGGGGACAGGTGGAGAGACAGACAGAGACGGGGGATAGGTGGAGAGACAGACAGAGAGATGGGGGACAGGTGGAGAGACGGACAGAGAGACGGGGGACAGGTGGAGAGACGGGGACAGGTGGAGAGACGGACAGAGAGACGGGGGACAGGTGGAGAGACGGACAGACAGAGAGACAGGGGACAGGTGGAGAGACGGACAGACAGAGACGGGGGACAGGTGGAGAGACGGACAGACAGAGACAGGGGACAGGTGGAGAGACGGACAGACAGAGACGGGGGACAGGTGGAGAGACGGACAGACAGAGACAGGGGACAGGTGGAGAGACGGACAGACAGAGACAGGGGACAGGTGGAGAGACGGACAGACAGAGACAGGGGACAGGTGGAGAGACGGACAGACAGAGACGGGGGACAGGTGGAGAGACGGCGTTGTGACGGTGTGTCTCTGTTGTCCTGCGGGACGTCCTGCTGTGTTTCAGACATGTCCGGCGCGGCGGCGCCGCCGTGTGGCCTCCTGCTGGGCGGAGCGGCGGAGCGGGAGGAGGCGCAGAGGAGGGAGGTGGGCTGTCAGTGGGACGGTCCAGAGGACACCAGGGACGTGGCCTGTCAGAGCGACGCGGCAGACAGGAGGGACGCCGGCGTCCAGGTGGACCTGCTGGTCCTGCCCTCAGGTGAGACCGGGACCGGACCGGGCCTGCGGGACCCCCGTCGCCCCGGTAACCGTCCCTGGGTTCTGTCCGCAGGGTCGTCCTCCAGCCTGCTGCAGTTCACCGTCAGACCTGACGGAGCCGCCGGGGGCGCTCTGCTGCAGCACTGCACCCCCAGCTCCGCCCCCAGCTCCGCCCCCAGCCCCGCCCCCAGCCACGCCCCCAGAGCAGCCCCACCTAATGCCAGGTCCAAGATCAGGACCAGGTCCAGGGGGAGAGTCCCCCAACGCACCGCTGACTCCACCCAGCAGAACCCAGCTCCACCGGGCCGTCCCCAGGACCAGGACCAGGACCAGGAGGACCAGGATCAGGAGGACCAGCAGGAGGTGATGCTGGAGGACTGCAGCGACCCCACCTGGACTCCTGATGGAGGTGAGGGGCGGAGTCCCAGGCTGTGGGTCTGTCCTGTCCTTCAGGGTGGATCGTGTCTTTTTTCTCACTGCAGTCGTTAGAATTGTCCCTGCTGAGCAGGACGTCCATGTTGGACTGAATGTTGGACAGCGTCATCGTCAGGTATTCAGATCCAGTCTGGCACAGCGCCAGTGGGACGCGGCGCGGGGCATTGGGGGGCGGGTCGGGGCATTGGGAGGCGGGGCGGGGCATTGGGGGGCGGGGCGGGGCATTGGGGGGCGGGGCGGGGCATTGGGGGGCGGCGCTGTGGGACGTGGCGCTGTGGGACGTGGCGCTGTGGGACGTGGCGCTGTGGGACGTGGCGCTGTGGGACGTTGCGCTGTGGGACGTTGCGCTGTGGGACGTTGCGCTGTGGGACGTGGCGCTGTGGGACGTTGCGCTGTGGGACGTTGCGCTGTGGGACGTTGCGCTGTGGGACGTTGCGCTGTGGGACGTTGCGCTGTGGGACGTTGCGCTGTGGGACGTGGCGCTGTGGGACGTTGCGCTGTGGGACGTTGCGCTGTGGGACGCGGTGCTGTGGGACGCGGCGCTGTGGGACGTTGCGCTGTGGGACGTTGCGCTGTGGGACGTGGCGCTGTGGGACGTTGCGCTGTGGGACGTTGCGCTGTGGGACGTGGCGCTGTGGGACGTGGCGCTGTGGGACGCGGCGCTGTGAGACGCGGCGCTGTGAGACGCGGTGCTGTGGGACGTTGCGCTGTGGGACGTTGCGCTGTGGGACGCGGCGCTGTGGGACGCGGCGCTGTGGGACGCGGCGCTGTGGGACGCTGCGCTGTGGGACGCTGCGCTGTGGGACGCGGCGCTGTGGGACGCGGCGCTGTGGGACGCGGCGCTGTGGGACGCGGCGCTGTGGGACGCGGCGCTGTGGGACGCGGCGCTGTGGGACGTTGCGCTGTGGGACGTGGCCGCTGTGGGACGTGGCGCTGTGGGACGTGGCGCTGTGGGACGTGGCGCTGTGGGACGTTGCGCTGTGGGACGTTGCGCTGTGGGACGTTGCGCTGTGGGACGTTGCGCTGTGGGACGTGGCGCTGTGGGACGTTGCGCTGTGGGACGTTGCGCTGTTGGACGTGGCGCTGTGGGACGCGGCGCGTTGCTGTGGGACGCAGCGGGGCGTTGGGACGCGGCGCTGTGGGACGCTGTGGGACGCTGTGCGGCGCTGTGGGACACATCGCTTTAGGACGCGACGCGGCGCTGTGGGACACATCGCTTTAGGACGCTGTGCGGCGCTGTGGGACACATCGCTTTAGGACGCGACGCGGCGCTGTGGGTGCATCGCTAACTCCGCCTCTCCTGGGCTGTGATTGGCCGGCAGAAGTCGGATTCAAACGGCCGGTCCCAGACTGGAGGGCGGGGGTAGTTTAGATCAGGTTGGTAACCATGGTAACTCACCATGTCGTCTTCTAACCCTTCTCCACACGCTGTCCTGATGTCCAACTCAGTGACTGATGACTGAACAGGAGACAGGACGCCTCACGGGGGACGCGCCGGACGCGGTCGCTTCTGATGGCCTCCATGTTCACCTGTCTGACTGCCGCACACAACGCGCAGGCGGCGCCGCGGCTCGCTGTGCAGCGCCCGCTCCGCTCTATTTATCACGAGAGCTCCGAGAGCGCCGAGAGCGCCGAGCGAGAGCACCGAGCGAGAGCGCCGAGAGCGCCGAGCGAGAGCGCCGAGAGCACCGAGAGCGCCGAGCGAGAGCGCCGAGAGCACCGAGCGAGAGCGCCGAGAGCGCCGAGCGCCGAGAGCGCAGAGAGCGCCGAGCGAGAGCGCCGAGCGAGAGCGCCGAGCGAGAGCGCAGAGCGAGAGCGCCGAGCGAGAGCGCAGAGCGAGAGCGCCGAGAGCGCCGAGCGAGAGCGCCGAGCGAGAGCGCCGAGCGAGAGCGCCGAGCGAGAGCGCCGAGAGCGCCGAGCGAGAGCGCCGAGAGCGCCGAGCGAGAGCGCCGAGAGCACCGAGCGAGAGCGCCGAGAGCGCAGAGAGCGCCGAGCGAGAGCGCCGAGAGCGTCGAGCCGAGCGAGAGCGCAGAGAGCACCGAGAGTGCCGAGAGCGCCGAGCGCACCGAGAGCGCCGAGCGAGAGCGCCGAGCGAGAGCGCCAAGAGCACCGAGAGCGCCGAGCGAGAGCGCCGAGCGAGAGCGCCGAGCGAGAGCGTAGAGAGCGCCATTTGTCAAGCTGGATCCAGCAGATCGGACCAAACAGGAAATCGGAAACAGAAAAGGCAAGAGAATCCGGACGATTTTCAAAATGACAAATGACGATTAGTTACGGTGTTGCTCGTCCATCTATAATTTGTAACAAGAGAGATGGACACACACACACACACACACACACACACACACACACACACACACACACACACACTCAGTGACAGAGATTCACGTCTTGCCGAAAAAAAGAGGACAGGAGGAGAAAGTCTTTCCTCAGGTCACCAAAACACACATCTATACCGGCAGAGGTAGAGACAGAGGACAGCCGAGAGCAGCCGGATCCAGCAGGATCCAGCCGAGAGCAGCCGGATCCAGCGGGATCCAGCCGAGAGCAGCCGGATCCAGCGGGATCCAGCCGAGAGCAGCCGGATCCAGCGGGATCCAGCCGAGAGCAGCCGGATCCAGCGGGATCCAGCCGAGAGCAGCCGGATCCAGCGGGATCCAGCCGAGAGCAGCCGGATCCAGCGGGATCCAGCCGAGAGCAGCCGGATCCAGCGGGATCCAGCCGAGAGCAGCCGGATCCAGCGGGATCCAGTCGAGCCGATGTGACCAGGCGGAGCAGGCAGCAGATGACTCCGATACAAACAGCCAGGCGCCGGCGCCGAGGCGTTGGCGGCGCCGAGGCGTTGGCGGCGCCTCCGCTGCGCTAACGCGTCCAGTGTGTTCCTGGCGTCGCCCTCTAACCCTCACCCTCTCATCTGTCCACTGACTTGCACGAGGCAGCAGGGGGCGCTTGTTGTTGAGACTCCTCCCCCTTAGCTTAGCTCAGGGCCAATAAACAAGCTGACTCCTCCCCCTTGGGAGTGACTGAAACATGTGAAATGATAGAAGTTAATAAGAAATCAGGACCCTGCTGGACCCTGAAGGACCCTGAAGGGTCCTGCAGAACTTCACCGGACCCTGCAGGTCAGAGGTCATCAGACGGGCTGCAGCGGGGCACCGAGGTTCTGGCTAAACTCGCCTGATTCCGTAGAACTGGTCTTGTCTGGACCCGTTGCTGACCGCTGGTTCACTCTGGGTTTCTCCCCTCAGATCTGGACCCGCCCGGCGCTCCCGGGGATTCGCTCGCAGACTCGGGGTCCCAGCATGCAGCGGTGCTGGCGGTGAAGCTGGAACCCGACAGCACCGTGTGCGACGTCTGCGGCAAAGTGATGAAGAACAAGTCGAGCCTGGCGCGCCACTCCTTCATCCACACGGGCAGGAAGCCGTTCGCCTGCCACCTGTGCGACCTGCGCTTCAACCGCCGCGACAACCTGCGGCACCACCTGGACCGGCTGCACCCCGGCGGCGCCGCCAGGCCGGAGCGGCGCCGCCGCGTGCAGCCGTGGCTCTGCGCCGTCTGCGGCAAGACCTTCAGCTGCAGGTCGCGCCTGAAAACCCACGAGGTCATCCACTCCGGCGTGAAGCCGCACGGCTGCGACCTCTGCCCCAAGGCCTACATGAGGACCAACGACCTGGAGCACCACAAGAACACGGTGCACGGCGCCGGCGCCGGCGCGCCGCCGCGGCCCAGCTCGCTGCTCTGCCACTTCTGCGGCAAAGAGTTCAAGTGCCGCTCGCAGCTGGCGGCGCACCTGCAGACGCACACGGGCGAGCGGCCGCACCTCTGCGACGTCTGCGGCCGCAAGTTCGCCCGCCAGTACCAGCTGAAGCGCCACAAGCTGCTGGTCCACGCCAACGGCGCCGGCCCGGGCGCCGAGCCGCCGGACCCGCCCTTCTCCTGCGGCGTCTGCGGCAAGCGGCTGTACTCGGAGGAGCTGCTCGCCGCGCACAGCCCGCACGCACACGGCCGAGCGGCCCGCACCGCTGCGCCCTCTGCCCGCGCGGCTTCCAGCGCGCCGCCTGCCTGAAGCAGCACCACGTCCGCGTCCACCTGCAGGCCCGCGGGCCGGAGCGGCGCCGCGCCGGGCGCGGGGCGGGCGGCGCCGCCGAGCTGGAGGACAAGGCCTTCCCGTGCTCCGTCTGCGGGAAGGTCTTCCGCTTCCGCTCGCTGCTGGCCAGCCACTCGCTCGTCCACAGCGAGACGCGGCCGTTCGCCTGCGACTTCTGCGGCCGCGGCTTCCGCCGCCTCAGCCACCTGAAGAGGCACCGCCGCGTCGTGCACGCCGACGGCGCGCGCCCGCCGCAGAGCTTCGTCTGCCACATCTGCGGCAAGGACAAGAAGTGCCGCTCGCAGCTGGACAGGCACGTCATCATCCACACCGGCGAGCGGCCGTACGCCTGCGACCTCTGCGCCGCGCGCTTCAACCGCCGCGGAAACCTGCAGCAGCACCGGCGCCGCATGCACGGCGTGGGCGGGCCGCCCGACGACCGGGCGGCGCCCGTCCTCTTCGACGACGACGTGGCGGCGGCGCTGACGTACAAGCAGGAGGAGACGGTGGTGGCGGTGGACGCCACCTGATGGCCGAGCGGCGCCGCATCGCTGGCTCACATGCTACGACGCACGGCCAGTTTGGTCGCCGTGGCGACGCCGGAAACCGGAACCGTGACGAGCGGGGACGGCTGGGCCGGTCTCCGTGACGACCGGAGGGACGCCAAGGACACGAAGCCGGCGGAGACGGGAGGGACGTGAATGAAGCTCTCAATAAAGCTCTGAAAAGGACAAGTCTCTTGTTCTGGTCTGTAGCGCCACGCCCTGACCTGCCGTAGTGCTCTAGAGCAGTGTGTTCAGACTGGACCGTGACGGGTTCTGTAGTTCTCGTGGTAGAACCCGTGGCAGTCTGTGGATGGCAGGATCACGGTGGAGCTCATGTGGGGGTCTTGGTGGGGGTCTTGGTGGGGTCTTGGTGGGGTCATGGTGGGGTCATGGTGGGGGTCTTGGTGGGGTCATGGTGGGGGTCTTGGTGGAGTCATGGTGGGGGTCATGGTGGGGGTCTTGGTGGGGGTCATGGTGGGGGTCTTGGTGGGGTCATGGTGGGGTCATGGTGGGGTCATGGTGGGGGTCATGGTGGGGGTCTTGGTGGGGTCATGGTGGGGTCATGGTGGAGGTCATGGTGGGGGTCTTGGGGGGGTCATGGTGGGGTCATGGTGGGGTCATGGTGGAGGTCATGGTGGGGGTCTTGGTGGGGTCATGGTGGGGGTCTTGGTGGGGGTCTTGGTGGGGTCATGGTGGGGGTCTTGGGGGGGGTCATGGTGGGGGTCTTGGTGGGGTCATGGTGGAGGTCTTGGTGGGGTCATGGTGGGGGTCTTGGGGGGGGGGTCATGGTGGGGTCATGGTGGGGTCATGGTGGAGGTCTTGGTGGGGTCATGGTGGGGGTCTTGGGGGGGGTCATGGTGGGGTCATGGTGGGGTCATGGTGGGGGTCTTGGTGGGGTCATGGTGGGGTCATGGTGGATGTCATGGTGGGGTCTTGGTGGGTCATGGTGGGGGTCTTGGTGGGGGTCTTGGTGGGGTCATGGTGGGGGTCTTGGTGGGGTCATGGTGGGGGTCTTGGTGGGGGTCTTGGTGGGGTCATGGTGGGGGTCTTGGTGGGGTCATGGTGGGGGTCACTTCCTGGTTAACTCCTAACCGTAGAAGGAAATAAAGATGGGCGGAGCTAACGCGGCGTCCCCTACAGCCTTCTGAAATCCCGTGTTGAGGATTTGAGCAGATCGTCTCCAAACCCGTCCATCAGCTGCAGCTGCTCAGCTCCTCGGCAGACCTGCCAACCTGAACGCATTTTGCGTAGCAGCTTCGCAATTTGACATCCAAATCCGCCGGTACGCTCAGAAAGCTGCAGACGTCTGAGCGCCGGTAGAAATGTGGACCGTGGACGTTCTCATGTCTGACACCGGGAGGCAGCAGCAGGGCTCTGAAGCATCACGCATTGCGGTGTGTTGTCACGCCGTCACGGCACACATTGTGTTTGTCTCGCTGAAAATAATACGGGTAAATCAGGCTGGTGCGCCGCAGATCTGGAACCAGGAGGAAACTCGTGTGCTCCCCTGTAGAGCTGCGACGTTCAATGAACGAGCCGTTCGTCTTAACGGCTCTTTGAAGTGAACGACGAGAGCCGCTCCTTTGTGCCAACTGTCCACGCTCCTTCACGTGTCTCCTGAGTGTCTCCCGAGTGTCTCCTGACCGTCTCCCGAGCGTCTCCTGTGTGTCTCCTGACCGTCTCCTGAATGTCTCCTGAGCGTCTCCTGAGCGTCTCCTGAATGTCTCCTGACTGTCTCCCGAGCGTCTCCTGTGTGTATTCCTGACCGTCTCCTGAGCGTCTCCCGAGCGTCCCCTGAATGTCTCCTGAGCGTGTCCTGAGCGTGTCCCGAGCGTCTCCCGAGCGTCCCCTGAATATCTTCTGAGCGTCTCCTGAGTGTCTCCTGAGCGTCTCCTGAGCATCTCTTGAGCGTCCCCTGAATGTCTTCTGAGCATCTCCTGAATGTTTGCTGAGTGTCTCCTGAGCGTCTCTTGAGCGTCTGCAGAGTGTCTCCTGACCGTCTCCTGAGCGTCTGCTGAGTGTCTCCTGACCGTCTCCTGAGCGTTTCCTGGGTCCAGCTGTCAACGCACATCTGTTAAATCTGTCATGAAACAAATATAAGAAGTACATGAAAACTTATGACTGACGGTGGGTTTTTTATTTGTGTATGAAGGCAGCTCATTGGCTGAGCGGGGGCCAATGCGAGCCCCGTGCGTGATGTGCAGTCACATGCGACGGACCCGGGTATGTCGACAAACGAGAGGCGCTGTAGTCACGCGGCGCTGCACGCAGCATTTGGGGATATAAACGAAGTTAACTTAAATTGTTCAAAAGTGTAGAAAAAGCAGACACAAAAACACGATCGCCGTAGTCCGCCAGAATGTGAAGAACTGGGGAGTTCCGTCAGTGTGAACCATGAGAGAGGCCGTGCTGTGATTGGTCCGCCGCAAAACGGGACGGTAAATTATTGGCTAATGCTCCGGGTCCAAGCAGCATGTGACGGATGTAGAAGGACCTGGCTGGTCAGGCTCCAAATCCAAGGTCCTGGTCCTGGACCAAGAGGGTGGCCTGCCCCCTCCTGGTCGGTGGAGAGACTCTGGACCAGGTGTTTCAGTATCTTGGGGTCTTGTTCACAGTGGGGGGCGGATGGAGGAGAGACTGACAGGAGGGTGGAGGAAGGGTGGAGGAGAGACTGACAGGAGGGTGGAGGAAGGGTGGAGGAGAGACTGACAGGAGGGTGGAGGAAGGATGGAGGAGAGACTGACAGGAGGGTGGAGGAAGGGTGGAGGAGAGACTGACAGGAGGGTGGAGGAAGGGTGGAGGAGAGACTGACAGGAGGGTGGAGGAAGGGTGGAGGAGAGACTGACAGGAGGGTGGAGGAAGGGTGGAGGAGAGACTGACAGGAGGGTGGAGGAAGGGTGGAGGAGAGACTGACAGGAGGGTGGAGGAAGGGTGGAGGAGAGACTGACAGGAGGGTGGAGGAAGGGTGGAGGAGAGACTGACAGGAGGGTGGAGGAAGGGTGGAGGAGAGACTGACAGGAGGATCGGTGCAGCGGCTGCAGAGATCAGTCGTATCGGTCCGTCGTGGTGAAGAAGGAGCTGAAAGCAGAAGCTCTGGATTTACCGTCAGTCTACCTTCCCCCCCTCACCTCTGGTCCTGAGTCTGGATCAGGACCGAAAGGACCAGATCTGGATACAAGCGGCTGAAATGAGCTTCCTCTGTAGGGAGGCTGGACTCCCTTTAATAACGCGCTTCCTCCCATGCTGCATTCTGAGCTCCGCTGTGCATCTCATGCCGGCGCGGTGATCCACGCAGCCTGGAGAAGCTTCTCCGGCTCTACAGACTGTTTATCTGCTCCTTTATTACGGATTATGTAGAGAAAATTAAGCACATACACTGTCAGTACATTATCTTTAAGTATTAAAGTTTATTTAGCCTTTTTTTCCTGTTTCTGAATCGCGGGGCGGCGCCGGAGCGATTAGTTACTTTCACTTCTGTCTGCAGACCTTCTCCTCCTCCAGACAGTCTCTCTCTCTTTCCACCAGTTTTTCACTCTTTCGGTGTCTTTAAGTGGAGCCATCAGGCTGGAGCTCCGTCTACTTTCACTTTTACCGTCATGTTTTGTTTGCTCTGGCGCTCTGGCGCAGGCGCACACTTCCGCGACCTGCGCGCAACGCGGTCTCAAATTCTGGCTGCTGCGCGGACGTCCGCGGATCGGTCCGCGGACCCTAGAGGACAGGAATTCATGACGATTTTTACGTCACGCGGACCAACGCGCAACGCGCGGACATGTGAAGCTGGACGGGCCTTAGAGACAGGGGGAGGAGCTCCGTCACCAGGGGGAGGAGCTCCGTCACCAGGGGGAGGAGCTCCGTCACCAGGGGGAGGAGCTCCATCACCAGGGGGAGGAGCTCCGTCACCAGGGGGAGGAGCTCCGTCACCAGGGGGAGGAGCTCCGTCACCAGGGGGAGGAGCTCGGAGTAGAGCCGCTACAGCTGAGGAGGCTCGGACATCTGGTTAGGACGCCTCCTGGACGGCTCCTGGACGCCTCCCTGGGGAGGAGTTCCAGGCATGTCCCACCGAGAGGAGACCCCGGGGAAGACCAGGACACGCTGGAGAGACTATGTCTCTGGGCTGGCCTGGGAACGCCTTGGGATCCTCCCAGAGGAGCAGGAGGAAGAGTCTGGGGACAGGAGGTCTGGGGACAGGAGGTCTGGGGACAGGAGGTCTGGGGACAGGAAGTCTGGGGACAGGAGGTCTGGGGACAGGAGGTCTGGGGACAGGAGTTCTGGGGACAGGAGTTCTGGGGACAGGAGGTCTGGGGACAGGAGTTCTGGGGACAGGAGGTCTGGGGACAGCAGTTCTGGGGACAGGAGTTCTGGGGACAGGAGTTCTGGGGACAGGAGGTCTGGGGACAGGAGGTCTGGGGACAGGAGGTCTGGGGACAGGAGGTCTGGGGACAGGAGTTCTGGGGACAGGAGTTCTGGGGACAGGAGGTCTGGGGACAGGAGGTCTGGGGACAGGAGTTCTGAGGACAGGAGGTCTGGGGACAGGAGGTCTGGGGACAGGAGTTCTGGGGACAGGAGGTCTGGGGACAGGAGGTCTGGGGACAGGAGTTCTGGGGACAGGAGGTCTGGGCATCTCTGCTTAGACTGCTGCCCCCGTGACCCGGCCCCAGATAAGCGGTAGAAAATGGAGGGCTGGAGGGATGGGTGGGTCTCCATACTGGACTCTGTAAACCAGGTGTGATGTGATTGGTCCAGCCTGTCACATGACCGCATCACGTGGACAGAGGAGGAGCTGTGATTGGGCGATCTACACAAAACACTCCTAAAATCAAATCAACAGATGGTTGAGGTGAAAACCAGAGTCCAGTCCAGAAGGAGCTAGAGACAGAGACCAGAACCTGTTCTGGGACCGGAGTCTGGTCCAGAAGGAGCTAGAGACAGAGACCAGAACCTGTTCCGGGACCGGAGTCTGGTCCAGAAGGAGCTAGAGACAGAGACCAGAACCTGTTCCGGGACCGGAGTCTGGTCCAGAAGGAGATAGAGACAGAGACCAGAACCTGGTCTGGAACATAAGCTTTAAGGGTTTATTTACACTCTGAAAATCTGCATTTTTGAATGGGTTCTGATGGGTTCTAATGGGTTCTGATGGGTTCTAATGGGTTCTGATGGGTTCTAATGGGTTCTGATGGGTTCTAATGGGTTCTGATGGGTTCTGATGAGCCTGGGGTCTTCTTCAAACCAACACCATCGCCCCCTGCTGGAATGTACCTGTCATTACGGCTGTTCTGCCCTTCACAGTATCTTGACTGTTCACTGGCGGAGGCCGGAGGTTCTTCTCCACACGATGGTCTGAGGTTCCACCGGATCAAGATCCAGAAACTCAGTCCTGTGGACGAGCCGCTCTTTCACTTCACTGACTGTACAGCACGGCCTGCAGAACCAGACCCAGAGGAGGAGAACCCTGCAGAACCAGACTCAGAGGAGGAGAACCCTGCAGAACCAGACCCAGAGGAGGAGAACCCTGCAGAACCAGACTCAGAGGAGGAGAACCCTGCAGAACCAGACCCAGAGGAGGAGAACCCTGCAGAACCAGACTCAGAGGAGGAGAACCCTGCAGAACCAGACTCAGGGGAGGAGAACTTCTGAATCAGGTGCTGAACTCAAAATTCAGTGAAATAATGTTGGGTTCTTCCATGTAGACTTTCTTCATGACTTTCTTCATCCAGGGAAATGCAGCAGAAACAAGGGTTCTCTGGGAATGAGTCATGCAGTCATTCAGTCATGCAGTCACTCAGTCATGCAGTCACTCAGTCATGCAGTCATTCAGTCATGCAGTCATTCAGTCATGCAGTCATTCAGTCATGCAGTCACTCAGTCACACTGTGTGAGTGACTGTCAGAACAGGAGGTTTCCTGACGTCACATTCTGTGAGCTTCATCAACAGGCCAGCTCACAACTCTCCAGACACCAGGGCCACATGGTGTGTTTTAATTGGATACTGTGGTCACATGGTGTGTGGTGGTTGGATGCTGTGGTCACATGGTGTGTTTTAATTTAATAAAAACAGTCGGAGGAGAGTGCATCATTCCAAGGTGCAGAACTACTTTTGGTCAGCAGTCGTTCTCTTACAAAGCGGTGAGCCTCTGGAACAGTCTTCGCAGCGAGATCATGGCGCGTTCAGACGACAGCCTGTTCAGACTGTTCAGACGACAGCCTGTTCAGACTGTTCAGACGACAGCCTGTTCAGACTGTTCAGACGACAGCCTGTTCAGACTGTTCAGACGACAGACTGTTCAGACTGTTCAGACTGTTCAGACGACAGCCTGTTCAGACTGTTCAGACGACAGACTGTTCAGACTGTTCAGACGACAGACTGTTCAGACTGTTCAGACGACAGCCTGTTCAGACTGTTCAGACTGTTCAGACGACAGCCTGTTCAGACTGTTCAGACGACAGACTGTTCAGACTGTTCAGACGACAGACTGTTCAGACTGTTCAGACGACAGCCTGTTCAGACTGTTCAGACGACAGCCTGTTCAGACTGTTCAGACTGTTCAGACGACAGCCTGTTCAGACTGTTCAGACTGTTCAGACGACAGCCTGTTCAGACTGTTCAGACTGTTCAGACGACAGCCTGTTCAGACTGTTCAGACGACAGACTGTTCAGACTGTTCAGACTGTTCAGACGACAGCCTGTTCAGACTGTTCAGACGACAGACTGTTCAGACTGTTCAGACGACAGACTGTTCAGACTGTTCAGACTGTTCAGACGACAGACTGTTCAGACTGTTCAGACTGTTCAGACGACAGCCTGTTCAGACTGTTCAGACGACAGACTGTTCAGACTGTTCAGACGACAGACTGTTCAGACTGTTCAGACGACAGACTGTTCAGACTGTTCAGACGACAGCCTGTTCAGACTGTTCAGACTGTTCAGACGACAGCCTGTTCAGACTGTTCAGACGACAGACTGTTCAGACTGTTCAGACGACAGACTGTTCAGACTGTTCAGACGACAGCCTGTTCAGACTGTTCAGACGACAGCCTGTTCAGACTGTTCAGACTGTTCAGACGACAGCCTGTTCAGACTGTTCAGACGACAGCCTGTTCAGACTGTTCAGACGACAGCCTGTTCAGACTGTTCAGACGACAGACTGTTCAGACTGTTTAGACGACAGACTGTTCAGACTGTTCAGACGACAGCCTGTTCAGACTGTTCAGACGACAGCCTGTTCAGACTGTTCAGACGACAGACTGTTCAGACTGTTCAGACGACAGACTGTTCAGACTGTTCAGACTGTTCAGACTGTTCAGACTGTTCAGACGTCTTACGAGAACGTGGTGACTGTCTCAGCAGGCTCGTACACTTTCAGTGACTGAGGCAAACAGTATTGTGTGTGTGACTGTGACCATCGTGTACAAGTGAAATTGGTTTTAATAATGATTGATTGTTGATGTTTTCCTTGTGTAAATTTTAATAGTTTGTATTTGATAACATCAACCTGTCCAGGGGCTACAGGTGGAAATTAGCATTTTTGCTATAACCTGGCACATGCATGTTTTCCTTCTGTGGATTCATGTTTTACTGTGTATTGACCCTGATCCAATAACAGAATAAACTAAACTACTGGATGCTGTGGTCACATGGTGTGGTGGTTGGATGCTGTGGTCACATGGTGTGTGGTGGTTGGATGCTGTGGTCACATGGTGTATAGTTGTGAAGTTGGATGCTGTGGTCACATGGTGTGGTGGTTGGATGCTGTGGTCACATGGTGTGGTGGTTGGATGCTGTGGTCACATGGTGTGGTGGTTGGATGCTGTGGTCACATGGTGTGGTGGTTGGATGCTGTGGTCACATGGTGTGGTGGTTGGATGCTGTGGTCACATGGTGTGTGGTGGTTGGATGCTGTGGTCACATGGTGTGTGGTGGTTGGATGCTGTGGTCACATGGTGTGGTGGTTGGATGCTGTGGTCACATGGTGTGGTGGTTGGATGCTGTGGTCACATGGTGTGGTGGTTGGATGCTGTGGTCACATGGTGTGGTGGTTGGATGCTGTGGTCACATGGTGTGGTGGTTGGATGCTGTGGTCACATGGTGTGTAGTTGTGAAGTTGGATGCTGTGGTCACATGGTGTGGTGGTTGGATGCTGTGGTCACATGGTGTGGTGGTTGGATGCTGTGGTCACATGGTGTGTGGTGGTTGGATGCTGTGGTCACATGGTGTGGTGGTTGGATGCTGTGGTCACATGGTGTGGTGGTTGGATGCTGTGGTCACATGGTGTGGTGGTTGGATGCTGTGGTCACATGGTGTGTAGTTGTGAAGTTGGATGCTGTGGTCACATGGTGTGGTGGTTGGATGCTGTGGTCACATGGTGTGGTGGTTGGATGCTGTGGTCACATGGTGTGGTGGTTGGATGCTGTGGTCACATGGTGTGTGGTGGTTGGATGCTGTGGTCACATGGTGTGGTGGTTGGATGCTGTGGTCACATGGTGTGGTGGTTGGATGCTGTGGTCACATGGTGTGTGGTGGTTGGATGCTGTGGTCACATGGTGTGGTGGTTGGATGCTGTGGTCACATGGTGTGGTGGTTGGATGCTGTGGTCACATGGTGTGTGGTGGTTGGATGCTGTGGTCACATGGTGTGTAGTTGTGAAGTTGGATGCTGTGGTCACATGGTGTGGTGGTTGGATGCTGTGGTCACATGGTGTGGTGGTTGGATGCTGTGGTCACATGGTGTGGTGGTTGGATGCTGTGGTCACATGGTGTGGTGGTTGGATGCTGTGGTCACATGGTGTGGTGGTTGGATGCTGTGGTCACATGGTGTGTGGTGGTTGGATGCTGTGGTCACATGGTGTGTGGTGGTTGGATGCTGTGGTCACATGGTGTGGTGGTTGGATGCTGTGGTCACATGGTGTGGTGGTTGGATGCTGTGGTCACATGGTGTGGTGGTTGGATGCTGTGGTCACATGGTGTGGTGGTTGGATGCTGTGGTCACATGGTGTGGTGGTTGGATGCTGTGGTCACATGGTGTGTAGTTGTGAAGTTGGATGCTGTGGTCACATGGTGTGGTGGTTGGATGCTGTGGTCACATGGTGTGGTGGTTGGATGCTGTGGTCACATGGTGTGTGGTGGTTGGATGCTGTGGTCACATGGTGTGGTGGTTGGATGCTGTGGTCACATGGTGTGTAGTTGTGAAGTTGGATGCTGTGGTCACATGGTGTGGTGGTTGGATGCTGTGGTCACATGGTGTGGTGGTTGGATGCTGTGGTCACATGGTGTGGTGGTTGGATGCTGTGGTCACATGGTGTGTGGTGGTTGGATGCTGTGGTCACATGGTGTGGTGGTTGGATGCTGTGGTCACATGGTGTGTGGTGGTTGGATGCTGTGGTCACATGGTGTGGTGGTTGGATGCTGTGGTCACATGGTGTGTAGTTGTGAAGTTGGATGCTGTGGTCACATGGTGTGGTGGTTGGATGCTGTGGTCACATGGTGTGTGGTGGTTGGATGCTGTGGTCACATGGTGTGGTGGTTGGATGCTGTGGTCACATGGTGTGGTGGTTGGATGCTGTGGTCACATGGTGTGGTGGTTGGATGCTGTGGTCACATGGTGTGTGGTGGTTGGATGCTGTGGTCACATGGTGTGGTGGTTGGATGCTGTGGTCACATGGTGTGTAGTTGTGAAGTTGGATGCTGTGGTCACATGGTGTGTAGTTGT
>NW_021941378.1:407011-454511 GCF_902148845.1 Salarias fasciatus | reverse complement strand
CGCAAATTCGATCACATCACGCCGATACTCAAAACTCTCCACTGGCTGCCAATCAAATACAGAATCCACTACAGAGTCTGCCTCCTCACTCACCAGGGCCTCCATGGAACTGCCCCGGCATACCTCCGCGAACTACTTCCACCCCATAGCGCCACACGAAGTCTCCGCTCCTCCTCCTCCTCCTCCACCTACTGCCTCCAACAACCCAGGACTGAACTCTCCACCCTGGGAGGCGGGGCCTCCAGGCAGCGGCCCCCCGGCTGTGGATGCTCTCCCCGAGACGCTGAGGGCCCCGCTAAGGGTGGAAACCTTTAAAAAAGGCCTAAAGACTTTATTGTTTCAACAGGCCTGTTAGATCCACTGTCTTCTCCTTCATAGTGACTTGAAGTTTTAATATGTTTAATATGTTATGTTTAATATATATATATATATTTTGTGATCTTTGTATTTCTGCCTTGAGAATTGTTTTTAATCTTGTTCTGTAGCACTTTGAGATTTCTTTTGAAATGTAAAGCACATTACAAATAAAATGTATTATTATTAGGATCAGTTCAGGAGGTGGGGGATCTGGTCAGCAGGTGGGGGATCTGGTCAGGAGGTGGAGGATCTGGTCAGCAGGTGGGGGATCTGGTCAGAGGGTGGAGGATCATTCAGGAGGTGGAGGATCTGGTCAGGAGGTGGAGGATCTGGTCAGACAGTGGAGGATCAGTTCAGGAGGTGGAGGATCTGGTCAGACAGTGGAGGATCAGTTCAGGAGGTGGAGGATCTGGTCAGGAGGTGGAGGATCTGGTCAGGAGGTGGAGGATCTGGTCAGGAGGTGGGGGATCTGGTCAGGAGGTGGTGGATCTGGTCAGAGGGTGGAGGATCACTCAGGAGGTGGAGGATCTGGTCAGGAGGTGGAGGATCTGGTCAGGAGGTGGAGGATCTGGTCAGGAGGTGGGGGATCTGGTCAGGAGGTGGTGGATCTAGTCAGAGGGTGGAGGATCACTCAGGAGGTGGAGGATCTGGTCAGGAGGTGGAGGATCGGTTCAGGAGGTGGAGGATCGGTTCAGGAGGTGGAGGATCTAGTCAGGAGGTGGAGGATCTGGTCAGAGGGTGGAGGATCATTCAGGAGGTGGGGGATCTGGTCAGCAGGTGGGGGATCTGGTCAGGAGGTGGAGGATCTGGTCAGCAGGTGGGGGATCTGGTCAGAGGGTGGAGGATCATTCAGGAGGTGGAGGATCTGGTCAGGAGGTGGAGGATCTGGTCAGACAGTGGAGGATCAGTTCAGGAGGTGGAGGGTCTGGTCAGGAGGTGGAGGATCTGGTCAGGAGGTGGAGGATCTGGTCAGGAGGTGGAGGATCTGGTCAGGAGGTGGGGGATCTGGTCAGGAGGTGGTGGATCTGGTCAGAGGGTGGAGGATCACTCAGGAGGTGGAGGATCTGGTCAGGAGGTGGAGGATCGGTTCAGGAGGTGGAGGATCGGTTCAGGAGGTGAAGGATCTAGTCAGGAGGTGGAGGATCTGGTCAGAGGGTGGAGGATCATTCAGGAGGTGGGGGATCTGGTCAGCAGGTGGGGGATCTGGTCAGGAGGTGGAGGATCTGGTCAGCAGGTGGAGGATCTGGTCAGAGGGTGGAGGATCATTCAGGAGGTGGAGGATCTGGTCAGGAGGTGGAGGATCTGGTCAGACAGTGGAGGATCAGTTCAGGAGGTGGAAGGTCTGGTCAGGAGGTGGAGGATCTGGTCAGGAGGTGGAGGATCTGGTCAGGAGGTGGGGGATCTGGTCAGGAGGTGGTGGATCTGGTCAGAGGGTGGAGGATCACTCAGGAGGTGGAGGATCTGGTCAGGAGGTGGAGGATCTGGTCAGGAGGTGGGGGATCTGGTCAGGAGGCGGAGGATCTGGTCAGGAGGTGGGGGATCTGGTCAGGAGGCGGAGGATCTGGTCAGGAGGTGGAGGATCTGGTCAGGAGGTGGAGGATCGGTTCAGGAGGTGGAGGATCAGTTCAGGAGGTGGAGGATCTGGTCAGCAGGTGGGGGATCTGGTCAGGAGGTGGGGGATCTGGTCAGGAGGTGGGGGATCTGGTCAGGAGGTGGTGGATCTAGTCAGGAGGTGGAGGATCATTCAGGAGGCGGAGGATCTGGTCAGGAGGTGGAGGATCGGGTCAGGAGGTGGAGGATCTGGTCAGAAGTTGGAGGATCTGGTCAGGAGGTGGAGGATCTGGTCAGGAGGTGGAGGATCGGTTCAGGAGGTGGAGGATCGGTTCAGGAGGTGGAGGATCTAGTCAGGAGGTGGAGGATCTGGTCAGGAGGTGGAGGATCGGTTCAGGAGGTGGAGGATCAGTTCAGGAGGTGGAGGATCTGGTCAGGAGGTGGGGGATCTGGTCAGGAGGTGGTGGATCTGGTCAGGAGGTGGAGGATCATTCAGGAGGCGGAGGATCTGGTCAGGAGGTGGAGGATCGGTTCAGGAGGTGGAGGATCTGGTCAGAAGTTGGAGGATCTGGTCAGGAGGTGGAGGATCTGGTCAGGAGGTGGAGGATCGGTTCAGGAGGTGGAGGATCGGTTCAGGAGGTGGAGGATCTAGTCAGGAGGTGGAGGATCAGTTCAGGAGGTGGAGGATCTAGTCAGGAGGTGGAGGATCGGTTCAGGAGGTGGAGGATCTGGTCAGGAGGTGGAGGATCTGGTCAGGAGGTGGAGGATCGGTTCAGGAGGTGGAGGATCAGTTCAGGAGGTGGAGGATCTGGTCAGCAGGTGGGGGATCTGGTCAGGAGGTGGGGGATCTGGTCAGGAGGTGGTGGATCTGGTCAGAGGGTGGAGGATCATTCAGGAGGTGGAGGATCTGGTCAGGAGGTGGAGGATCAGTTCAGGAGGTGGAGGATCTGGTCAGCAGGTGGGGGATCTGGTCAGGAGGTGGGGGATCTGGTCAGAGGGTGGAGGATCATTCAGGCGGTGGAGGATCTGGTCAGAAGGTGGAGGATCTGGTCAGGAGGTGGAGGATCGGTTCAGGAGGTGGAGGATCTGGTCAGGAGGTGGGGGATCTGGTCAGGAGGTGGAGGATCTGGTCAGGAGGTGGAGGATCTGGTCAGGAGGTGGAGGATCGGTTCAGGAGGTGGAGGATCTGGTTTATCGTCATGTACAGTTGTTGTCTAGGTTCCTGTGACTCGGGGTCCAGGTGGTTTTTGGGGTCCGGTTTGTCCTTCGTCCTCGGGTCCAAGCGTCCAGGACGGTCCCGGCCTTGAGGACAGGGTTGAGAGGTCTGAGGACGGCCAGCTGGGATGTGGTGTGAGGTTCAGGGTTTGGTTGAGACCAGCAGGACCAGACCGTCCTGGTCTCTGGAGCTGTCAGGATGACGGGGTCTGGAGGGTTCTGGTAGTCCTTTAGAGCCGGTTCTGAACCGGGAAGTTTATGGATCGTGTCTTTTTGGTCTTCATGGTGGACTGATTGATCCACAAGACCCCATGTGGCCTGGACCTGGTCCTCATGGACCTGGTCTTCATGGACCTGGTCTTTATGGACCTGGTCTTCATGGACCTGGTCTTCATGGACCTGGTCTTTATGGAGGGACCTGTCCAGACCCTGTCCATTGTCCCCTGCTGAGCCTGGAGCTGGGGCACTGTCCAGACCCCGTCCTCGAGGTCCTGCTGAGCCTGGACCCGGGGACTGTCCGTCCTGAGAGACTGTCTTCACACAAAGCAGACCAGAAGACGTCCTACAGGGACGGTGTGAAGAGCGTCCACTAGGGGGCACTGAGCAGCAGGCCCCCTGCTGTGTGGTCCCAGAGACTGGGACAGGCTGGACCTGGACCCGGCCCACTGTCCTCTGTGTCTTCAGTCCTGCCGGTCCAGAGAGAGACTGAGGACCAGGAGGCTCTCAGGTGTTTTCTGGTTTTCAGTCTTTAGTTTTGCTTCTACTGAGAGGACGTGAGGACAGGACGTGAGAGGACAGGACGTGAGAGGACAGGACGTGAGAGGACAGGACGTGAGAGGACAGGACGTGAGAGGACAGGACGTCAGAGGATAGGACGTCAGAGGAGGACAGGACGTGAGAGGACAGGACGTGAGGACAGGACGTGAGAGGACAGGACGTGAGAGGACAGGACGTGAGAGGACAGGACGTGAGAGGACAGGACGTGAGAGGACAGGACGTCAGAGGATAGGACGTCAGAGGAGGACAGGACGTGAGAGGACAGGACGTGAGGACAGGACGTGAGAGGACAGGACGTGAGAGGACAGGACGTGAGAGGACAGGACGTCAGAGGACAGGACGTCAGAGGATAGGACGTCAGAGGAGGACAGGACGTGAGAGGACAGGACGTGAGAGGAGGACAGGACGTGAGAGGAGGACAGGACGTCAGAGGAGGACAGGACGTGAGAGGAGGACAGGACGTCAGAGGACAGGATGTGAGAGGACAGGACGTCAGAGGATAGGACGTCAGAGGAGGACAGGACGTGAGAGGACAGGACGTGAGAGGATAGGACGTCAGAGGAGGACAGGACGTGAGAGGAGGACAGGACGTCAGAGGAGGGAGGCAGGTCCAGGTCAGGTCTAGGTCCGGTCCAGGTCTGGTTCAGGTCTAGGTCCGGTCCAGGTCTGGTTCAGGTCTAGGTCCGGTCCAGGTCCGGTTCAGGTCCTGTCCAGGTCCGGTTCAGGTCCTGTCCAGGTCCGGTCCAGACTGGATCCAGACCGGGCTCTAACAGAACAGAGACTGAAAGCGTTCCGGTCTGGAGGTTGAGGACATTCTGGCTGTCTGGACGAAGACGAACTCCACTTTGGACACTCTGATGAGACAGGAGGACAGTTTCTGTCCCTGTGGACCTGAAGCCTCGTCTCACCGAACAGCGCCGTCCCCCGAGGACACGCGGTGCGTCTGTGGTGGAAGGCGGGGCTTGCGTCCTTTTCCTGTGTTAGCTTAGCATCGTGCTAACCCTGCTGAGCCAGCAGCGGATGCTAATGAAGCCGGACGGCGGCGGCGGCGGCGGCGGCGGCGGCGGACCGGACGCCGAGCCTGGTGACCATGTGATCCCGGACGGTCGCAGTTTGGCGAGTTTCGCCGGTGGATCCAGGAGCTGCGCCAGTGTGTGTTTCCCCGGCCCCGCCCCCGACCCGTCACCATGGAGACGCTCTCTGATTGGTTTGACGTGTCAAAAGTTCAGATTTCCCCACTTCGGCATCAGCCGCATAAACGCACCGCCAACGCCAGAACGCCCCGACGTACCGCGCTTCGTCCCCGGTAGAACGCAGTAGAACGTGGTAGAACGTGGTGGAACTCAGTAGAACGTGGTAGAACGCGGTAGAACGTGGTAGAACGTGGTGGAACGCAGTAGAACGTGGTGGAACGCAGTAGAACGTGGTAGAACGCGGTAGAACATGGTAGAACGCGGTAGAACGCAGTAGAACATGATAGAACGTGGTGGAACGCAGTAGAACGTGGTAGAACGCAGTAGAACGTGGTGGAACGCAGTAGAACGTGGTAGAACGCAGTAGAACGCAGTAGAACGTGGTGGAACGCAGTAGAACGTGGTAGAACGCAGTAGAACGCAGTAGAACGTGGTGGAACGCAGTAGAACGTGGTAGAACGAAGTAGAACGCAGTAGAACATGGTGGAACGCAGTAGAACGTGGTAGAACGAAGTAGAACGCAATAGAACGTGGTAGAACGCAGTAGAACATGGTAGAACGCGGTAGAACGCAGTAGAACGTGGTAGAACGCAGTAGAACATGGTAGAACGCGGTAGAACGCAGTAGAACGTGGTAGAACGTGGTAGAACGCAATAGAACGTGGTAGAACGCAGTAGAACATGGTAGAACGCGGTAGAACGCAGTAGAACGTGGTAGAACGAAGTAGAACGCAATAGAACGTGGTAGAACGCAGTAGAACATGGTAGAACGCGGTAGAACGCAGTAGAACGTGGTAGAACGTGGTAGAATGCAGTAGAACGTGGTAGAACGTGGTTGAACGCAGTAGAACGTGATAGAACGTGGTGGAACGCAGTAGAACGTGGTAGAACGCAGTAGAACGTGGTAGAACGTGGTTGAACGCAGTAGAACGTGATAGAACGTGGTGGAACGCAGTAGAACGTGGTAGAACGCAGTAGAACATGGTAGAACGCGGTAGAACGCAGTAGAACGCAGTAGAACGTGGTAGAATGCAGTAGAACGTGGTAGAACGTGGTTGAACGCAGTAGAACGTGATAGAACGTGGTGGAACGCAGTAGAACGTGGTAGAACGCAGTAGAACGTGGTAGAACGTGGTAGAACGCAGTAGAACGTGATAGAACGTGGTAGAACGCAGTAGAACGTGGTAGAACGTGGTGGAACGCAGTAGAACGTGGTAGAACGCAGTAGAACGTGGTAGAACGCAGTAGAACGTGGTAGAACGCAGTAGAACGTGATAGAACGTGGTGGAACGCAGTAGAACGTGGTGGAACGCAGTAGAACGTGGTAGAACGTGGTAGAACGCAGTAGAACGTGGTAGAACGTGGTAGAACGCAGTAGAACGTGGTAGAACGTGGTGGAACGCAGTAGAACGTGGTAGAACGTGGTGGAACGCAGTAGAACGTGATAGAACGCAGTAGAACGTGGTGGAACGCAGTAGAACGCAGTAGAACGCAGTAGAACGTGGTAGAACGTGGTAGAACGTGGTAGAACACAGTAGAACGTGGTGGAACGCAGTAGAACGCAGTAGAACGCAGTAGAACGTGGTAGAACGCAGTAGAACGCAGTAGAACGCATTAGAACGCAGTAGAACGCAGTAGAACGTGGTAGAACACAGTAGAACGCATTAGAACGCAGTAGAACGTGGTAGAACGCAGTAGAACGCAGTAGAACGTGGTAGAACGCAGTAGAACGCAGTAGAACGTGGTAGAACGCAGTAGAACGCAGTAGAACGCAGTAGAACGTGGTAGAACGTGGTAGAACGCAGTAGAACGTGGTAGAACGTGGTAGAACGCAGTAGAATGTGGTAGAACGTGCATTCCCGTTGTTTTCAGTTACATTTGGATGCAAAAACGCGGAAATCATTTAGTGGAGTGAACGAAGCTTTAGAGCTGAGACTGGAGGAAACTCTCTCTCTCTCTCTCTCTCTCTCTCTCTCTCTCTCTCTCTGTCTCACTCTCTCTCTCTCTCTCTGTCTCTCTCTCTCTCTCTCTCTCTCTCTCAGTCCATGTCCAGCTGGTGTCTCTCGTCCTTCAGGTTTTAACTTGCCTCTTCAAAGATAAACTTTTACATAAACATTTCATTCTTCTCCACCCGACCAGAAACTTCCTGCTGCTTCACCTCCTCCTCCCCCTCCTCCTCCTCCCCCTCCTCCTCCTCCTCCCCCTCCTCCCCCCCCCCCTCCTCCCCCCTCCCCCTCCCCCCCCCCCCCCCCCCCCCCCCCGTCCTCCTCCTGGATTGGACCATGTCCTTCCTCCACCTGTTGTCTTTATGTCCTGCTTTGATCGCTCCTGTCTCTACTGTTGCCCCTCTCTGCGCCGTTGCCCCTTCTCACTCCTTTGCCCGTCCTTGTTGCCCCTCCTGGTTGTGCCTCGCTGATTGCTCCTCCTGGTTGCCCCTCCCTGTTGCCCCTCCTTGCACCGCTGTCCTCTGGTCCCTGTCCAGTTTAGGTTAGCGTAGCGGCGTAGCGGCGTAGCAGCGTAGCGGTGTAGCGTCTCATCTTTCCGGTGAGTGTTTTGTTTTTGAAGACACTTCAAAGCGACCCTCATGCTGCCCTCATGTTGCCCCCACGTTGCCCTCATGTTGCCGCCGCGTTGCCCCCACCTTGCCCTCATGTTGCGGCTGCTGTCGCTGGCCGGTTGCCACGGCGGCCTCCTGCCTACGTGATGTTTGCTGGAGTTGTGACGGAGCAGCGATGAGCAGATAAACCGCAGACGGATGGAGGAGCAGATTAGAGAGCAGGAATGACTGGTTCCTGACAGCCGCAGCGCTGCAGGAGGACCGCCAGCAGGAGGCGCAGCGCCCAGAGGAGGACCGCCAGCAGGAGGACCGCCAGCAGGAGGCGCACCGCCCAGAGGAGGACCGCCAGCAGGAGGCGCTCAGGAGGCGCACCGCCAGCAGGAGGACCGCCAGCAGGAGGCGCACCGCCCAGAGGAGGACCGCCAGCAGGAGGACCGCCAGCAGGATGCAGAACCCCCTGACCACACCAGGTCCAGACAGACCCCCCCAGACCCCCTGACCACACCAGACCCAGACAGACCCCCCCAGACCCCCTGACCACACCAGGTCCAGACAGACCCCCCCAGACCCCCTGACCACACCAGGTCCAGACAGGTCCGTTCAGAGAGCCCTGATGAAAACTCTGGAGCAGTTTGGCCACAAAGGATTGTGGGACACTGGACTCCTGTTCCTGGTTCTTCGGCGGTTCAGGTTCCGTCACTCTGCTGCTCCAGTGGGGAAGGAACCTGCAGGAGAACCAGGGAACCTGCAGGAGGAGGAACCTGCAGGAGCGTTCCGTGGTTCTCCTGCAGGTTCCGTGGTTCTCCTGCCGGTTCCGTGGTTCTCCTGCCGGTTCCGTGGTTCTCCTGCAGGTTCCCTGGTTCTCCTGCAGGTTCCCTGGTTCTCCTGCAGGTTCCCTGGTTCTCCTGCAGGTTCCCTGGTTCTCCTGCAGGTTCCCTGGTTCTCCTGCAGGTTCCCTGGTTCTCCTGCAGGTTCCCTGGTTCTCCTGCAGGTTCCGTGGTTCTCCTGCAGGTTCCTCCTCCTGCAGGTTCCCTGGTTCTCCTGCAGGTTCCCTGGTTCTCCTGCAGGTTCCCTGGTTCTCCTGCAGGTTCCCTGGTTCTCCTGCAGGTTCCCTGGTTCTCCTGCAGGTTCCCTGGTTCTCCTGCAGGTTCCCTGGTTCTCCTGCAGGTTCCCTGGTTCTCCTGCAGGTTCCCTGGTTCTCCTGCAGGTTCCCTGGTTCTCTTGCAGGTTCCGTGGTTCTCCTTCAGGTTCCGTGGTTCTCCTGCAGGTTCCGTGGTTCTCCTGCAGGTTCCCTGGTTCTCCTGCAGGTTCCCTGGTTCTCCTGCAGGTTCCGTGGTTCTCCTGCAGGTTCCTCCTCCTGCAGGTTCCCTGGTTCTCCTGCAGGTTCCCTGGTTCTCCTGCAGG
Organism: Salarias fasciatus; assembly: GCF_902148845.1. Lineage (NCBI taxonomy): Eukaryota > Metazoa > Chordata > Actinopteri > Blenniiformes > Blenniidae > Salarias > Salarias fasciatus. Next base: position 445,458 of record NW_021941378.1, on the reverse strand, counting down.
TTCCCTGGTTCTCCTGCAGGTTCCGTGGTTCTCCTGCAGGTTCCCTGGTTCTCCTGCAGGTTCCCTGGTTCTCCTGCAGGTTCCCTGGTTCTCCTGCAGGTTCCCTGGTTGTCCTGCAGGTTCCCTGGTTCTCCTGCAGGTTCCGGGGCGGCGGGTTTGAGTCCAGCGCTCGCTGTTAGAACATGATCGCTGTCTGATGTTCTGTGTGGAGCCGACACTGTCAGATATTCACCAGCGTGATCACACACACACACACACACACACACCCTGCCCCCCAGCTCAACTCTCTTGTTGAAAGTCACGACCATATAGCATCACTGAAAACATCCATTAGTGAGACGCTACCTGTGTGTGTGTGTGTGTGTGTGTGTGTGTGTGTGTGTGTGTGTGTGTGTGTGTGTGTTGGGGGTGTTGAAAGGGACAGATGTTGGGGTATGTGCTGTCACAGGACAGATGATTTATGTAGCAGAGATTATTTGAAGAGGAGGAGGAAGAGGAGGAGGAGGAAGAGGAGGAGGAGGAGCAGGAGGAGGAGGAGGAGGAGGAGGAGGAGGAAGAGGAGGAGGAGGAAGAGAAGGAGGAGGAAGAGGAGGAGGAGGAAGAGGAGGAGGAGGAGCAGGAGGAGGAGCAGGAGGAGAAGGAGGAGGAAGAGGAGGAGGAGGAGGAGGAGGAGGAGGAGGAGGAGGAGGAAGAGGAGGAGGAGGAAGAGGAGGAGGAGGAAGAGGAGGAGGAGGAGCAGGAGGAGGAGGAGCAGGAGGAGGAGGAGGAAGAGGAGGAGGAGGAGGAGGAGGAGGAGGAGGAAGAGGAGGAGGAGGAAGAGGAGGAGGAGGAAGAGGAGCAGCAGAGATAATCAGAGGAACTTTGTTGCTGAAGTTTCGGGTTTCAGCGATTATCTGCTTCACAGGTGAGACTTCAAAACAAGGTCCCAGCAGCCAATCAGCACGCAGCGTCACACCTGGAGGAAGTCATCCACACACGCAAGTCCAGGTCCCACCAGGGTCAGACCAGCAGCGCCAGGACCAGACCCCCCCCACCCCCCCCCCCCCCACCCCGGGCAGACCGCCTTCCTGTCTCTGTGGACCTGCTGGAGTTACAGACCCGGACCCTCCAGACACCTCCAGAGTCCCTGAAGAGAACCCTGCAGAACCTGCTTCTGAGAACCCTGCAGAACCTGCTTCTGAGAACCCTGCAGAACCTGCTTCTGAGAACCCTGCAGAACCTGGCCCAGAGAACCCTGCAGAACCTGCTTCTGAGAACCCTGCAGAACCTGCTTCTGAGAACCCTGCAGAACCTGCTTCTGAGAACCCTGCAGAACCTGGCCCAGAGAACCCTGCAGAACCTGCTTCTGAGAACCCTGCAGAACCTGCTTCTGAGAACCCTGCAGAACCTGGTTCTGAGAACCCTGCAGAACCTGGTTCTGAGAACCCTGCAGAACCTGGCCCAGAGAACCCTGCAGAACCTGCTTCTGAGAACCCTGCAGAACCTGCTTCTGAGAACCCTGCAGAACCTGCTTCTGAGAACCCTGCAGAACCTGGTTCTGAGAACCCTGCAGAACCTGGCCCAGAGAACCCTACAGTTCTACAGTTTCACTCAGCAGACGCTGTTGTCCAAAGCGACGTCCAACACAACAAAGAATTCAGGCAGAAGAAAGAAACCTTTAGTAAACGCTTCAATTGCTTCAAGTGTGATTTGTCAGAGGTCAAAGGTCAAGGGAGTTGCCATCAAGGTGCAGAAGAGGAGCCACTAGCCCCCCTCTTATTTTGGTCAACTTAGTCAGCGGTACATTAGTGCTGGTTTTGGACCCCCTGACCTATTCTTCCCCAGAGATGGGGTCGGATGAAGTCCCGAGGTTCTCTGAGCAAAAGAGTCTTCAATAGTCTCTTGAAAGTAGAACGGGACTCGGCAGGACCAGAGTCTGGGAGTTCGTTCCACCATCTGGGAACAACAGAGGAGCAGAGTCTGGCTGGAGGTTTAGAGCCGAGCTGGGCTGGAGGCTCCAGGTAGAGAGCAGACCTGGATCAGGGAGTCCAGGTAGAGGTTCTGGAAGCCAGGAGGAGAGTTTTGATTTGATTCCGGCTGCAGCTGGAAGCCAGTGAAGGAGAGGAACAGGAGAGGACCTGAGCTCTGCTGGACCGGGTGAAGACCAGACCTGCTGCTGCATTCTGGATCCTCTGTAGAGGTTTGACTGGACCTGCAGGGAGACCCGCCAGAAGAGAGACACCACCAGAGCCGGGACCAGAACCTGGGGGGCCTGTTGGGTCAGGAAGGGTCTGATCTTCCTGATGTTGTAGAGGGCATAACGACAAGACCGAGAAACTGAGGCCACGTGACCCTTAAAGGTCAGCAGGTCATCCATCATGACCTCCAGGTTTCTGGATGAGTTTGTGGGGACAAGTAGGCTGGAGTGGAGTTGGACACTGATCTGAGGACAGATGGACAGCTGGACAGACCATGAGTTCAGTCTGAGACAGATGGAGCTGAAGGTGGCGTTCCTTCATCCAGGTGGAGGATCAGCAGGAGGACAGAGGACAGTCCAGCAGCAGGAGGACAGAGGACTGTCCAGCAGCAGGAGGACAGAGGACTGTCCAGCAGCAGGAGGACAGAGGACTGTCCAGCAGCAGGAGGACAGAGGACTGTCCAGCAGCAGGAGGACAGACCAGCAGCAGGAGGACAGAGGACTGTCCAGCAGCAGGAGGACAGACCAGCAGCAGGAGGACAGAGGACAGACCAGCAGCAGGAGGACAGAGGACTGTCCAGCAGCAGGAGGACAGAGGACTGTCCAGCAGCAGGAGACAGAGGACTGTCCAGCAGCAGGAGGACAGAGGACTGTCCAGAGACTCTGGGACTGACAGGAGAGCAGTCTGGGTGAAGTGGTCTCACCTGAAGCCAGACTGAAAAGGGTCCAGCAGGTTCTGGTTCCTCAGGTGTTCAGAGTAGGGACGTTCGATACCACTTTTTTTCAAACCGATACCAAGTACGAGTACTTCATCTTCAGTACTCACCGATACCGATACTTATACCGATACTTTTCATACATAAAATTTTAAATAATGCAAAGACAGATCATTTTTGAAAAATCACTTTTATTTCTAAAAAAAAAAAAGGCAGCAGCCACGATGTTTAAGTCCAAATTAATCACATGAAAAATAAAACAACTCTTTGAGTTTTACACTTTTTGAAATGAACTGAAGTACAAGAGAAAACAATTTGGTCTGAGTTTTAAGTTTTTTTTAAATGAACTGAAGTACAAGATGTAAACAAACAAGTCTAAATGATACAGGTTTCTAAATGAACTTATTGTAACGTGTTTTAAATGGACTGAAGTGCAAGATCAAACCGTTTTCTCTGAGTTGTACACTTTACATGAAGTAAAGGTTTTAAATGTGCTCGTTTTAATGATTTTTTATGAACTCAGGTCAGAGATAGAACAGCCCCTGAGTTTCCAGAGCTGCTCTCGGGTCGCTGCTCTTCAGCTTCTCGGTCTTCTGCAGAGTTTTCCGTCCAGTTGCTGCAGGAGTTTCTGTTCCAGCACGACAGCGTCGGCCTCTCGTCAGACTCTCGTCCACCGGCTTCGCTCTGAGGTCTTTCAACAGGTTACTCGTGGTAAATGAACAACATCGCGCACCTCCTCTAGCAGTTTTAGCATTGTAGAGTTTGCATTCTACAAAGCTCGGCTTGTTTTCGCTGATACGAGGGAAACCGAAAAAACAACCGGACACCGGTCATAACGTTTCATTTGTTTCATTTGAACAATTATTCAAAGCTGTCTCCTTCACAGTAATCCTGCTGGTTTGAATCCACCGCTGCGTCCGTGTTTTCCAGCTTTCAAAGGCGTTTGAAAACTCGTGCGTAATGATCCCGTTCAGTGCGTCTTTTGATTTTTGTTTAACCTCCTCGACGTCCTCAGCTCTCCGCCCCTTCAGCTGTTTCTTCATTCTTGGGAAGAAAAAAAAGTCCCAGGGTGTTAAGTCCGGCGAATAGGGCGGATGAGGCAGCAGGTCATCCCGTTTTTCTCCAGGACCTGCATTCCGCGCAGGGCCCGGTGCGCCGGCGCGTTATCGTGGTGCAGCCTCCACTCGCCGTCCCGCCAAAGCTCCGGAGCTGCTGCCTCGCTGCTCCTCGGAGCCCCTCAGGACCTGGATGTAGTGGTCCTGCTGAACAGACTGCCAGGCGGCTCAGACTCGCTGTGGACGACCCCTTTCACGTCCAAACAGCAGATCAGCGTGGCTTTTACCGCCGACCGGGACTGGCGCGCTGTTTCCGGCCGAGGGGAGTCCGGGTGTCGCCGCTGGCTCGACCGCTGCTTCGTCTGGGGATCGTAGGCGTGACGCCAGGTCTCATCCGCCGTGAGGACTCTGCCCAGCAGCAGGATCCTCTTCAGAGTGCTGGAGGATTTCCCGGCACACATCCACGCCGGCCGCCTCCTGCTCCGGAGCGAGGACGCGCTGCGACCCGCCACAAGCCCAAATCCTGGGACAGGATCTCCTGACAGGAACTCCACGGCACCCCCCTCAAGGTGGACACCTCCCCGACCGTCCTTCGCCTGTCAGCCAGGACCACGGCTTTCGCCCCGTGGATCTGTTCCTGCGTGCGTGAGGATGCGGGTCGTCCGGACGGGGCTGGTCTTCAGTGGACATTTTGCCCCTTTTAAAGCCCCATACCACTGGAGAACCTGCGTTCTCCCAGGACGCCGTCTTCATACGCCTCCTGGACCATAACGAGTGTTTGACGCAGTTTTTCCCAGCAGAAAACAGAATCTGAAGCTTGTGCGCTGATCGCGTTTAGTGATGTGTTCCGCCATTTTGTGCTTTTCTGAAGACGGGGGTCCCGCTGTGCTGACGTCGGCGCTGTGTGTGCTTTCCCTGTGTGACTTTGTGAGACGATACTTTGGAGAGATCTGCACAAGAACATCCTGTAGCGAGCTCGAACAACCAAAACTCTGGAATCACTCCTGTTTTAATTTTATAAGCGCAGTCCGGTTTCTTTCCGGTCTCCCTCGTATAAAAGAATTTCCACACCGGCAAAGTTCTGGTGAGACGAGCAGCCGTTCTGGATTCATCCTGTTGCCTCTGCTCTGGATGTGACGGAAATGGAGAAGTCAGCCTGCTGCAGTGTAGCGCCCCCTCCTGGAGAGGAGGGCTTCTTCCTCTTTCATGTTTAATGGCAGCTTGCATCCCATTCGGTTGCACTACTGCCGTCTTATGGTGAGGAGGGCTTACTGCGTGTGGGATTTTCTTGCCTTGAGCAAGGCCGGATTAACCATTAGGACAACTGGCAATTGGCCAGGGGCCCGAGACCTACAGGGGCCACGGCAGGAGCCGCATCACCAGAGCAGAGGCGTAACTTACAGAGGGTTGGTGGGTTGTGAAAACCCTCGGGCCCTCTTGGTGAAATCCACTGCCGAGGATTTCTGTCTGTTTGTTTGTTTAAATCCGAGGCGGAATGAGCAGCAGCGGCTTCTCTCCAGCAGAGGCGCCGCTAGGCTAGGGCCCCAGCTGAAGGGGGCCCCGAGGGACGGCTGACATCACTCAATTTCAATGACAAATTAAAAGTGCCACACTCGACGCTGCAACGACAGACTGTGGAAAACCCCCCTCATGGGAACCTTTCCGAGTGCTCAGCGGTTAGTTTCTGGCAGGGGGGCCCCGACAGACGGCGGAGATCAGCGACACAGCTTGAAATCCCCGGATAAATTACAATGACACGTCTGGAACCTACCTGATGGGGCCCCACGACTACCGGCCTGCATCAACGTGACGCTTTACAGGCAGTCAATACGACGCCATGGCTGCATTTGCTCTTCATGCCACTAGGGGTGCTGTTTGCATGTTCAACCTTATTTTACACAGACACCACAGAAGAAGAAGGGCGCCTGAAGTGCAGGTGCAGGTACCAGATGTGTCCGGGCTGCCAAATCTGTCCGGGGGGGCCGCGCCCGCCGATGACGTCACCGCTTCCTACGGCAAGTCCCCGTGGACAAACAGCACACAGATCGCTGGACAGATCGCTCCATGTTTCAAATGTAGATTTTTAATGTTTAATATATATTTATGGAGTGACACATCACACATTTTTTTATTCTTATTTCTTATTCGTAATGCAGTAGTTCTTGCACTTTTTAAACAAAGACACTGCCTTTGTAGGCAAAACCAGTGGTTTAATTATAAAATACCAAAGAGATATCTGTGATGACAATTATAATGGTTCATATAATTCAAACAGTGACACATCTACACATGACATCTGTTAAATTAATTCAATTATTTCATTTATAACCTATTGAGTAATAATATATATATATATTTACCATCTCTTAATTAAGAGATTTGTAACACTTCAGGTATTTGAGACACTGTAAAAAACACGGTACATCGTCTGAAGCTTCAATATCAATTGAATTTAAATGCGTCCACAGTATTTGTCAAGTCACTAAGAGTGATACAAACAAATCACCTCAGGATGTACAGTAGTCCAGTGTTACCTATGTGTCAGCATGCTTTTACTGCAGTTTCCTTGGTCAGACATGAAACTAGCTCTGCCTTTGTTATCTGACCTGCTGTCTGTCGTACGGCCAGCACAGATCTTTACAGCATTCAGTGACTTCTGGTAGCTGCACATTAAAGTCAATTCTTTTACAAGGCAAAGCAAGATAAGTTCATTTATAAAGCATATTTCTGGTTTTATTTTAATGCCATTCTTTTATTTAAAACATGCACCTTTTTAATGAAAATATCTCATCAAAAACAATGTTGCAGTGCAAAGGACAAACCATACTGACATTTCACTTTAAAAAATCTGTAGAAAAAAGCAAGAATGAATAACAAAAAATCCTCATAACAGGACTCAGAGGAAAAAAAGACCACAAGCCCGATGGAACGGTTATTTTTTACACAAACTAATGGAGGACAGTTGATAAACCCTTAATGACATAAACTTCATAAAAGAATGTAACAGCTTGAGAATATGACAGCCGAACCATCAGACACTGACAACAGTGTGAACAACAGGGTTAGGTCAGTAAGTTTCATAATTCAATGACTGATAACATTCCAGTCCAACCACATCAAACCTGGATTGATGAACATATCAATACAATTTTGGATATTAAAAAATAACAATACTGTTCCAAAGTGAGCCCCTGGATGTAACTGGAAGCAGTCCGGCAGACAGTGGGAGGCAGCTTCTGTTTTCAGTCCGTTCTGGAGCAGACTATTACCTGTGTTCAACCGAAAATGATGCACGTTAAAGGGCATGTTTAAAGGAGTCATATTATGCTAAATTCACTTTAAAAGGAGTCTTTACAGTCATGTTGCCTCCCAGAGCCTCTGTATGATCCCCAGAAGTGAAACATTCAGTCGCCTCCCTCAACTGTGGCTCCACTTTTAAGAAAATATACACTCAAACACGCGGTTCTGAAACCTCCCTCTTCTCGACGTCATGAAGAGGAACGCCCCCCCCCCCCCCCGGAAGAGGATCCAGCCTCTGGCCGCCCCCGGTCCCGGACAGGTCGCTCATCTCGGCTGTATTTTCTCATCCATCAGTGTTTTCATGAAGTCAGCTCCTCCTCCGTCTTCAGGAGGGTCAGCTGACCAGCTGACAGTTTTTGCTAACTTAGCCACAGTTAGCTCGATGGGAGCGTAGCGGAGCTCCTCTCCCCAGCAGAGAGGCTCTTTGAGTCGGCCGCGGCTGTGACGGCGCCCGGGCGTCTGACTTCCAGGGCCGAGTTGGGGCCGATTGGGTAAACGGGCCGGAGCTGCTCCACGGAAGCTGGTCCCGAAGCCGCTGGGCCGCTCCTCTCCTCGCCGGGACGCTGCGAAGCTCTGGAGCCCAGCGGAGGCGCACTGCGCCCGGGCGCAAAGTCAACACACACCGGCAGCGCCGTCTGGTGAAGAGGGCTGCTGCTCTGAGAGGCTCTCTGCTCTCAATGTCACACCAACAACACATGATATAAACAGGAAATAAAAACACACCTCATTTCGCTCCTGTCAGGTCGCTCTGCTCGTCCAGCCACATTGATCTGTGATTTATAGACTTCCAGCAAGGATGAGTTCATGGTTTATGTTTTGATCTCAAATAAGAGCTTTTCTTTATCCAATAGTTCCTGTTGTTTGGTTCATTCTATATAAAAACGGTCATTTCCGCGTTTGCTGCTGTCTGTTCTGTTCAGCTGATTCTCTCCTCCCGAGGCGGCGGAATAACAACATATAGGAAAACCTTTACGTCCGTGAGGTCGTGCATTGTCTTTTATTTTGAAACTTCCGGTGTAACTTCCTGTAAGGTGCTTTATTATGGTCTACACTTATATGGTCTACACTTATATGGTCTACACCCTACACTACTATAGGTGTCTGTGACCTTTATGACATGACTGAAAAATAGTATAATAGGTCCACTTTAAGTAAGGCACCTTAGATTACACCATGGAAGCCTCTGCATGTTCACCAGGACTCCAGACAGCAGCAGCTCCTCCCTGCACAAGCTGTTCAACAACAGTCATTTCCATACTTTTGCTCCACTGTAAATTTATGTTTAAGACAACAATACCACAACAAAGTGACCCTGCTCTGTCACAGGCTTTAAGGGTCACATCATTTCCAGTCCTCTTTTCAAAATTCTATGGATTTCTCACAAGTTTTCATTTATATTTTAGTAGCTGGATCCATCTTGTACTGAATTTTAAGGCTACTGAGACCTAAATATTAATGTTGTATACACTACACCAGCACAATAAAGTAGGACTGTCACGATATCAAACTTTCTCTTCACGATTATCATGGGCAAAAAATATCACGATAACGATATTATCACGATATCAGCAAAAATGTAACTAATAATGGTTCAAACATTCAGATTCATCTTTAATTTTATTTTTGTTTGTTTTCTCTCTTTTCCCAGATGAATTACAGTCAGAATACCTGTCAAATGAGGTGTTGAAACAATATGAGAACAGTGACTGTACAGCTGCACACCAGAAGTGTAGTTACACTCAACTAATTAAAATCTGATGAACTGATGAACAGAGGATCCACAGCAGAGGCGTCATGTACGTCGGGTTGGTGGGTTCTGAAAACCCTCGGACCCTGTTGGGGTGAAGTCCTGTCCCACCACCACACTGCCCAGAGTTTTTGTTTGTTTGTTTGTTTGAATCGGAGGCGGAATGAGCAGCAGCTGCTTCTCTCCAGCAGAGGCGCCGCTACTGGCTAGGGCCCCGAGCTGAAGGGGGCCCCGAGGGACGGCTGACATCAGTCAATTTCAATGACAAATTTAAGGCGCTACACTAGACGCTGCAACGACAACGTGTTGAAAATCCCCCGCATGGGGCCCTTTAGAGTACTCCCCGGTTAGTTGCTAGAAGGGGGCCGGCGGAGAAGACGGCGGATATCGGCGACACAACTTGAAACCGCCCGGACACATTACAATGACACGTCTGGAACCCACCTAATGGGGCCCCACTGCTACCCGGCTAGCTTCAGCGTGCAGTCAGTGCTGCTAAACACACTTTCTTCGGGTTATAGAGCGTCTCGCTGTCGCTGTCGGCCACCGCCGACATGTTTAGTTCACTCGTGACGCTCGCTAACTGGAGCCACGCTAACTGGGAGCCACGCTAACTGGGAGCCACGCTAGCTAGGAGCCGTGGGGGGGGGGGGGCTGCAGGAGGGAGACGAAGCAGGGCGGAAGAACAGGAGCAGATTTTGAAAATACACATTTCAAGCGGCACTAGATCCTCTTTACGATATTATCATGTGCTCATTTTGAGCACGATATTGAAATTTCATTTTTTATTACCACGATTATCGTCAATACCGGTTTACCGCGACAGGCCTACAATAAAGTATAAATCTTACCTTAAAGCACAGCCTGAGCTCACCATAGTGAGCGTCAGGCTGTGCTTTGACAGCCGAGTTTTCATTTTTCCCAGCTATCTGAAAAAACAGATATTGACTGAAGTGTAGAATAACTGTAGCACCTATTTGGCATGCTTGTGTCAACTGCAATGAAAGCAGGGCTGCTACAACATATTGTTTCACTGTTAATCTTTTTTTTCCCAGCACAATTTCACATTGACAAAGACAAAAAATAATTTTAAGTCAACATAGACATGAAACCAAAAAGAGCTGCAAACCTCACAATTATATTGCACATTTCATACACAAAACATTTGTGCTACACACAGGAAAAACAAACAAACAAAAACGGAACGTTTTTCCCCACAGTGGTGGTGATGACGGTGGTGACAGGCGGTGGCTTTCACATTTCCCACCCAAATCTCCTATAAAACGCTTTCTCGTTCTGCTGCACGTTCTCCTTCTTGTTCTCCATGTCGGTATCAAAACAAACGCTGTATTTTTACAACCAGTCATACTGCCAATCAGAATGTGCCACGTCATTAAACCCAATCAGAATGTGCCACGTCATTAAACCCAATCAGAATGTGCCACGTCATCGGCAGGCGCGGCCCGGACACACCTGGTACCGACACAGCCTCTCTGCATGTTGTGAGAAACAGCCGCAGGACGTGGCGACGTGTTCAATGATGCGATGCAGCGTTTTTTCAGTAAAAGAGAAGAAGTGAACTTGTTCCTCCTGTAACCGGGTTGAACCGATACCGGTTGTAAACAATAACGGTCCACATGTCACGGGCTGTATGTTTGCACTTATGAGCATTTCCCATAAATTTGTTAACTCGTGATTAGATTATTATTATGATTTTTTTATGTACTGCAAAATTGCACTTAAGAAACACGGACATGTAAAAATAATTGTCGCTCTTAGAATTCTGAACTCGTCCTTTTTCTTGTTGTGAGACTTTATGTTGGTCATGAAGACACTTTGAGCATTTTCAGGCAAATTGATGATTATTTCAGATTTTATCTTTTTTTTTTTCCATGAACTGTGACTGCAATGAAATAATTAAAGCAAAAAGTTTTGACCTGCTTTCAGTATCACTGTCCCTGTTATTCAGCCTCTTTTATATGTTTGTTTACCCAAATTCAAGGTTTTTACAAGTACAGTATTTGAAGTGTTCAGAGTGGCTGCTTTGTTTGAGTCAAACAGTGTGTTGCTTCCTCTGCAGCCGGAGGCTCTTAGACCAGCTGAGACCAGGGGACCTGCTCCTGCTTCCTCTGCAGCCGGAGGCTCATGGACCAGCTGAGACCAGGGGACCTGCTCCTGCTTCCTCTGCAGCTGGAGGCTCTTAGACCAGCTGAGACCAGGGGACCTGCTCCTGCTTCCTCTGCAGCCGGAGGCTCATGGACCAGCTGAGACCAGGGGACCTGCTCCTGCTTCCTCTGCAGCCGGAGGCTCTTAGACCAGCTGAGACCAGGAGACCTGCTCCTGCTTCCTCTGCAGCCGGAGGCTCTTAGACCAGCTGAGACCAGGGGACCTGCTCCTGCTTCCTCTGCAGCCGGAGGCTCAGGGACCAGCTGAGACCAGGGGACCTGCTCCTGCTTCCTCTGCAGCCGGAGGCTCATGGACCAGCTGAGACCAGGAGACCTGCTCCTGCTTCCTCTGCAGCCGGAGGCTCATGGACCAGCTGAGACCAGGGGACCTGCTCCTGCTTCCTCTGCAGCCGGAGGCTCTTAGACCAGCTGAGACCAGGGGACCTGCTCCTGCTTCCTCTGCAGCTGGAGGCTCATGGACCAGCTGAGACCAGGGGACCTGCTCCTGCTCTGACACTAAATGTGTGTTTTGGGGGGAAATCAGTGCTTTAGGATTTTGTGGGCGTCAGAGTTTTAGCTTAGAGGGGGACTTTGAAAGAACTTGCCCAGGGGCACGGCGGGGTCTGAATCTGGCTCTGGCCTTGAGTATCGGCAGCTGGTATCGGTAGCCTTCACGAGTACTCGATTCTTTGAAGTAAGGCCAGTATCGGCTCGATACCGATACCTGGTATCAGTACTCTCACATCCCTAGTTCAGAGACTTGGTTAAATACTGAGCCTCCAGTATTTGACAGGACTGTTAGAAGTGAGACTGGCCAGGAGTCTTAAACCTGGACCGGGTCCAGATGAGGCTTTCTGAGCAGTGGGGGGACGGGGGCTTGTTTAAAAGTAACAGGAAAAATGTTGGTTTCCAGGCAGGAGTTGACCATGTGAGACTGCAGGTCTGATTGTGGACCAGATGGTCTGCAGGATGCTGCTGGGTGTTGGATCCAGAGGACATGTTGTAGGTTTAGAGCTCAGAAGGAGTCTGGAGACCTCGTCCTGGCTCAGAGTGAAGGAGCAGTAGGGGGTCTGAGCTGACTGGGCTGGTCCGCCTCAGAGATCTGGTTCTAATAAAAAGCTTTCTTTGCGGACTGCAGGCGGGAGGTAAAGGAAGCAAGTTTCTGTTTGTATGAGGACCAATCAGCGGTTCTTGGGATTTAGGCCACTTTCTTTCTGCTGCCTGAGTCCAGCTCTTTGTTCTCTCAGGACTTCTGAGAGCCATGGACCTGGTTGTTTTTTCCTGGCTGGTTTGGACACCCGGGGGCAGAGTTTGTCCAAAGAGGACCAGAGAGGACCAGAGTGTTTCTGTAGCCTCATTAACAGGAAGCGATGAGAAGTGAGAGTAGTCCGGCAGGACGGAGCTGAGCTGCTGTGAGGGACTTCAGGGTTCTGGAAGGAGACCATCTGTGTCGGGGTCTGCAGCGGCAGAAAGGCAGCCGCAAGTTTTACCAGGAAATGGTCAGATAGGCGTAGTGGAGTAACCGTCACGAGTCAGCACCAAGTCAGAGAAGAACCCTGCAGAACCTGGCTCTGAGAACCCTGCAGAACCTGGCCCAGAGTAGAACCCGGCAGAACCAGGCTCACTGTGACCTTTGGGGACCTGCCATCAGATGTAATGTTCCTGGAGCCACAGAACACAGAACCTTGATCAGACCAGACCAGACCAGACCAGACTAGACTAGACTAGACTAGACTAGACTAGACTAGACCAGACCAGACCAGACCAGACCAGACCAGACCAGACCAGACTAGACTAGACTAGACTAGACTAGACCAGACTAGACCGGATCAGACCAGACCAGACCAGACCAGACCAGACCAGACCAGACCAGACTAGACTAGACTAGACTAGACTAGACTAGACTAGGCTAGGCTAGACTAGACTAGACTAGACTAGACTAGACTAGACCAGACCAGACCAGACCAGACTAGACCGGATCAGACCAGACCAGACCAGACCAGACCAGACCAGACTAGACTAGACTAGACTAGACTAGACTAGACTAGACTAGGCTAGGCTAGACTAGACCAGACCAGACCAGACTAGACCGGATCAGACCAGACCAGACCAGACCAGACCAGACCAGACCAGACTAGACTAGACTAGACTAGACTAGACTAGACCAGACCAGACCAGACCAGACCAGACCAGACCAGACTAGACCGGATCAGACCAGACCAGACCAGACCAGACCAGACCAGACCAGACCAGACCAGACTGATCAGGTTCACAGAGGCTCTAAATTTAATTTCAGTCATTTCTGAACAGGAACCAAAGCTGGGTTCTGGGCTGCTCCTCCTCCTCCTCTTATTCCTCTTCCTCCTCCTCTTCTTCCTCTTCCTCTTCCTCTTCCTCTTCCTCTTCCTCTTCCTCCTCCTCCTCCTCCTCCTCCTCTTCTTCCTCTTCCTCTTCCTCCTTCTCCTCCTCCTCCTCCTCCTCCTCTTCTTCCTCCTCCTCTTCCTCCTCCTCCTCTTCTGTCAATACCTTCCATTAAAATCACTCTTCACCTCCTCCTTCACACTGACATCCATCATGACCTGATTATGAACACACACCTCGACCCCCCCCAACACACACACACACCCCCCCCCCCCCCACACACACACACACACACAGCGTCAGACAGAAGAATCTGATGGTTGAACTTTAAAGAATCAGTTTTTATTTCACTTCCTGTGACGGTGGGTCAGTGGACAGTCGTTCAGTTTGCACTCCATAAATAAACCCTGTTCGAACCCTGAAGACCGTCAGTCTCCACAACACACCGTACAGCAACAATGAGAACGCCTGACACGATGGAACCTCCGTTCATACAGTGCAGGTACAGCAGAACTTTACCCAGAACATGATTCTGTCCAACACGTGTGGAGAACACATGTCCTACATCCACATGTCCATACAGATGTCATGTCTCCATGATGGGACATAACGTCCAGAAGACATTCTTGTCACATGTCCTCATGTTGGAATAAAACACACTTTCACACAGTTTGCATATTTGTGTGGAGAACCAGGTTTGATAGAAAGAAGAACATTCAGGTTTCCTGAGGTTCCGTCATTCCTTCACTCAGAGGACAGACTCACCTGAATGAGGACGACCACACCTGCAGGACACCTGTCCCCAACCCTAGCGTCCTGGTAATCTGTCCCCAACCCCAGGGTCAGGGTCCTGGTAACCTGTGACTAACCATAGCGCCATGGTAACCTGGGTCCTGGTAACCTGTGACTAACCATAGCGCCATGGTAACCTGGGTCCTGGTAACCTGTGACTAACCATAGCGCCATGGTAACCCGGGTCCTGGTAACCTGTGACTAACCATAGCGCCATGGTAACCCGGGTCCTGGTAACCTGTGACTAACCATAGCGCCATGGTAACCTGGGTCCTGGTAACCTGTGAGTAACCATAGCGCCATGGTAACCTGGGTCCTGGTAACCTGTGACTAACCATAGCGCCATGGTAACCTGGGTCCTGGTAACCTGTGAGTAACCATAGCGCCATGGTAACCTGGGTCCTGGTAACCTGTGACTAACCATAGCGCCATGGTAACCCATAATTCACAAAGAATTTAGCTAATGTTAGCTACATTACTCTGCCACCCCCTGAAAAGCATCTGTAACAGTCTGTTCCAGGTTTCCATGGAGAAAATTCCCACGGTGCAGTTGGATCAGCGGTTCTCCTGGCAGAACCAGCAGTGGTTCAGGCGAACATCCCACAGCAGGATCCACACAGTTCTGGATTTGATTCATCACTCTGAAGACAGCCGTGGCGAGCTGCAGAGAGCTAACAGAGCTAATGAAGCTCACTGAGCTAACAGAGCTAACTAAGCTAATTTGGGAAGCTAACACGTCATGAAGCTAACAGTTTGTAAAGCTAACAGGCTTCACTGTGCTAACAGAGCCAAGAGACTAGTTCTAACTGAGCTAACATTTCTAATGGAGCTAACTGAGCTAACAGCTATGTGGCCTGACTCAGCACTAAGAGTCAACAGCGCTAACAGAGCTAACCAGCTGAACAGAGCTGAGCTAACTGAGCTACCTGAGGGTTCAAACATGAGGGTCTCTGCCGGCTCCAGCTGGTCTGGACCAGCCCCCGTCCGGTCCGTCGGCGGCAGAAGCTTCCGTCAGGGTAGCATCAGTAGTCGTCGTAGCGATAGGTGTTGGGGTATGCGTAGCGGTAGTCGTAGCCGTCCACACGCTCGGTTTTGGTCGTTAGAGGTTCTGGTGGGAACGACAGAGACTTGATGACCCCTCCAGACTCCTCCGTCACTTTCACCTCGGTGGAGTAGGAGGCGGCGGACGAGGAGGCGTCCTCCAGCAGGGTCGAGCAGCCGGGCGTGCCCGAGGGTTTGGCCGGACCACAGGGCTGGTAGGACGGCAGGACGGCCGGGGGCTTGGGGCAGGGCTGGTAGGACACCTGGGTGGAAGAACAGACGGAGCTCAGAGACCGGGTCCACACGGCACCGGCGCCTTGTGGACCCGGTCTCTGAGCCGCCTGTGCTGCCGACTTGCCTTGGTGGTGGTGGTGATGATGGTCTGCAGGGCGGCCGGAGACCCCGGGGCGTTGCCTGAGTAACGGCAGGGGTATTCGGCACTGTAGTAATGGTGGTTGTCGCCGTAGGGGGCGGAGCTCTTCAGCAACTCCTTCCAGCCCGGAGGAGGCTTGGTCTGCGGGTCGAAGGAGGAGGAGGAGAGAGGAGCCGACGAAGAGGAGGAGGAGGAGGACGGGCCCAGGACCGGAGCCACCCTGCACACAAACCACATGACCATCACAACCGCTCCCTGCAACACCCTGCAACACCTCACACAAACCACATGACCATCACAACCGCTCCCTGCAACACCCTGCAACACCTCACACAAACCACATGACCATCACAACCGCACCCTGCAACACCCTGCAACACCTCACACAAACCACATGACCGTCACAACCGCACCCTGCAACACCCTGCAACACCTCACACAAACCACATGACCGTCACAACCGCACCCTGCAACACCCTGCACACAAACCACATGACCATCACAACCGCACCCTGCAACACCTCACACAAACCACATGACCATCACAACCGCACCCTGCAACACCTCACACAAACCACATGACCATCACAACCGCTCCCTGCAACACCCTGCAACACCTCACACAAACCACATGACCATCACAACCGCACCCTGCAACACCCTGCAACACCCTGCAACACCTCACACAAACCACATGACCATCACAACCGCACCCTGCAACACCCTGCACACAAACCACATGACCATCACAACTGCACCCTGCAACACCCTGCACACAACCACATGACCATCACAACCGCACCCTGCAACACCTCACACAAACCACATGACCGTCACAACCGCACCCTGCAACACCTCACACAAACCACATGACCATCACAACTGCACCCTGCAACACCCTGCAACACCTCACACAAACCACATGACCATCACAACCGCACCCTGCAACACCCTGCAACACCTCACACAAACCGCATGACCATCACAACCGCACCCTGCAACACCCTGCACACAAACCACATGGCCATCACAACCGCACCCTGCAACACCCTGCAACACCTCACACAAACCGCATGACCATCACAACCGCACCCTGCAACACCCTGCACACAAACCACATGACCATCACAACCGCACCCTGCAACACCCTGCACACAAACCACATGACCATCACAACCGCACCCTGCAACACCCTGCAACACCTCACACAAACCACATGACCGTCACAACCGCACCCTGCAACACCCTGCACACAAACCACATGACCATCACAACCGCACCCTGCAACACCCTGCAACACCCTGCAACACCTCACACAAACCACATGACCGTCACAACCGCAACCTGCAACACCCTGCAACACCTCACACAAACCACATGACCGTCACAACCGCACCCTGCAACACCCTGCACACAAACCACATGACCATCACAACCGCACCCTGCAACACCCTGCAACACCCTGCAACACCTCACACAAACCACATGACCGTCACAACCGCAACCTGCAACACCCTGCAACACCTCACACAAACCACATGACCGTCACAACCGCACCCTGCAACACCCTGCAACACCCTGCAACACCTCACACAAACCACATGACCATCACAACTGAACCCTGCACACATCTGGTTTAAACTCAGAAAGAAGGTGGGGATGCAGGCCCAGGATGAGACCTGGGATCCTGGACCCAGTGATGTGTTTGAGGCTGACCTGGGGTCGCAGAGGTCGGAGGTCATAGGGTATGAGGGTGAGCCCAGGTATCCCTGGAACTCGTAGTTGGGCCGGCCCATGTAAAGCCTAGGATTGGCTGATTTCTGCAGTGTGGGAGTGGCCTCTCCCAGTGCATTGTGGGGGTTGTAGTAGGACTCTGGACTCTGGAAGGCCTGGTAGTGCTGCGGGAAGCTGGGCTCCATGAAGGAGATCCTGTCCGATGGTTCCACACAGGAGAGGAGGGCGGGGCCGAGCGCCTGTTGGTAAACAACAGAGTGACCAGACCACAACAACAAAGCGGCAACTGTTTGACTGTTTGTTTGTTTTTTGGCTGGTGTGTCTGTGTGTTGGTGTGTTGTGTCGTTCTGTTGTTGTGGACCTGTGTGTTGTTTTGTCTTTGAGTCGTTGTGGACTTGTGCGTTGTTGTGTCGTTGTGTTGTTGTGTCGTTATGTTGTTGTGTCGTGTTGTTGTGTCGTTGTGTTGTTGTGTCGTTATGTTGTTGTGTCGTGTTGTTGTGTCGTTGTGTTGTTGTGGACATGTGTGTCTATCAGCCGTCTCTTCGGGGTGTTGTTGTGTTGTTGTGTCGTCGTGTTGATGTGGACCTGTGTGTTGTTGTGACTTTGAGTCGTTGTGGACTTGTGCGTTGTTGTGTCGTTATGTCGTTGTGTCGTGTTGTTGTGTCATTGTGTTGTTGTGGACATGTGTGTCTATCAGCCGTCTCTTCGGGGTGTTGTTGTGTTGTTGTGTCGTCGTGTTGTTGTGGACCTGTGTGTTGTTGTGTCTTTGAGTCGTTGTGGACTTGTGCTTTGTTATGTCGTTGTGTTGTTGTGTCGTTATGTCGTTGTGTCGTGTTGTTGTGTCGATGTGTTGTTGTGCACATGTGTGTCTATCAGCCGTCTCTTCGAGGTGTTGTTGTGTTGTTGTGTCGTCGTGTTGTTGTGGACCTGTGTGTTGTTGTGTCTTTGAGTCGTTGTGGACTTGTGCGTTGTTATGTCGTTGTGTTGTTGTGTCGTTATGTCGTTGTGTTGTGTTGTTGTGTCGTCGTGTTGTTGTGGACCTGTGTGTCTATCAGCCGTCTCTTCGAGGTGTTGTTGTGTTGTTGTGTCGTCGTGTTGTTGTGGACCTGTGTGTCGATCAGCCGTCTCTTCGGGGTGAACGGAGGTGAACCAACGCGCCGCTTCACCGAACTTCTTCTGGCCTCAGTCTCGGACTTGGACTCTGGTCTAGGATGATCGTGGACCCCTTTAGCCTGATGGACCACAACAACAATAAAGACCACAACAACGATAAAGACCACAACAACAATAAAGACCACAACAACGATAAAGACCACAACAACGATAAAGACCACAACAACAGTAAAGACCACAACAACAATAAAGACCACAACAACAATAAAGACCACAACAGCGATAAAGACCACAACAATGATAAAGACCACAACAACAGTAAAGACCACAACAGCGATAAAGACCACAACAACAGTAAAGACCACAACAACAGTAAAGACCACAACAGCGATAAAGACCACAACAGCGATAAAGACCACAACAACAGTAAAGACCACAACAGCGATAAAGACCACAACAACAATAAAGACCACAACACCGATAAAGACCACAACAACAGTAAAGACCACAACAATGATAAAGACCACAACAACAGTAAAGACCACAACAGTAAAGACCACAACAACGATAAAGACCACAACAACAGTAAAGACCACAACAACGATAAAGACCACAACAACAGTAAAGACCCCAACAGCGATAAAGACCACAATAATGATAAAGACCACAACAACAGTAAAGACCACAACAACAATAAAGACCACAACAACAGTAAAGACCACAACAACAATAAAGACCACAACAACAGTAAAGACCACAACAACAATAAAGACCACAACAACAATAAAGACCACAACAATGATAAAGACCACAACAACAGTAAAGACCACAACAACAATAAAGACCACAACAACAGTAAAGACCACAACAGCGATAAAGACCACAACAACAGTAAAGACCACAACAGCGATAAAGACCACAATAATGATAAAGACCACAACAACAGTAAAGACCACAACAACGATAAAGACCACAACAACAGTAAAGACCACAACAACGATAAAGACCACAACAACAGTAAAGACCCCAACAGCGATAAAGACCACAATAATGATAAAGACCACAACAACAGTAAAGACCACAACAACAATAAAGACCACAACAACAGTAAAGACCACAACAACAATAAAGACCACAACAACAGTAAAGACCACAACAACAATAAAGACCACAACAACGATAAAGACCACAACAACGATAAAGACCACAACAACAGTAAAGACCACAACAACAATAAAGACCACAACAACAATAAAGACCACAACAGCGATAAAGACCACAACAATGATAAAGACCACAACAACAGTAAAGACCACAACCACGATAAAGACCACAACAACAGTAAAGACCACAACAACAGTAAAGACCACAACAGCGATAAAGACCACAAAAACAGTAAAGACCACAACAGCGATAAAGACCACAACAACAATAAAGACCACAACAATGATAAAGACCACAACAGTAAAGACCACAACAACAGTAAAGACCACAACAACGGTAAAGACCACAACAACAATAAAGACCACAACAGCGATAAAGACCACAACAATGATAAAGACCACAACAACAGTAAAGACCACAACAACGGTAAAGACCACAAAAACAATAAAGACCACAACAACGATAAAGACCACAACAACAGTAAAGACCACAACAACAATAAAGACCACAACAACAATAAAGACCACAACAGCGATAAAGACCACAACAATGATAAAGACCACAACAACAGTAAAGACCACAACCACGATAAAGACCACAACAACAGTAAAGACCACAACCACGATAAAGACCACAACAACAATAAAGACCACAACAACGATAAAGACCACAACAACAGTAAAGACCACAACAACAATAAAGACCACAACAACAATAAAGACCACAACAGCGATAAAGACCACAACAACAATAAAGACCACAACAATGATAAAGACCACAACAACAGTAAAGACTACAACAGTAAAGACCACAACAACGATAAAGACCACAACAACAGTAAAGACCACAACCATGATAAAGACCACAACAACAGTAAAGACCACAACAACGATAAAGACCACAACAACAGTAAAGACCACAACAGCGATAAAGACCACAATAATGATAAAGACCACAACAACAGTAAAGACCACAACAACAATAAAGACCACAACAACAGTAAAGACCACAACAACAATAAAGACCACAACAACAGTAAAGACCACAACAACAATAAAGACCACAACAACAATAAAGACCACAACAACAATAAAGACCACAACAATGATAAAGACCACAACAACAGTAAAGACCACAACAGCGATAAAGACCACAACAACAGTAAGACCACAACAGCGATAAAGACCACAACAACAATAAAGACCACAACACCGATAAAGACCACAACAACAGTAAAGACCACAACAATGATAAAGACCACAACAATGATAAAGACCACAACAACAGTAAAGACCACAACAGTAAAGACCACAACAACAATAAAGACCACAACAACAGTAAAGACCACAACAGCGATAAAGACCACAACAACAATAAAGACCACAACAACAATAAAGACCACAACACCGATAAAGACCACAACAACAGTAAAGACCACAACAACAGTAAAGACCACAACAGCGATAAAGACCACAACAACAATAAAGACCACAACACCGATAAAGACCACAACAACTGTAAAGACCACAACAATGATAAAGACCACAACAACAGTAAAGACCACAACAGTAAAGACCACAACAACGATAAAGACCACAACAACAGTAAAGACCACAACAACAATAAAGACCACAACAACAGTAAAGACCACAACAGCGATAAAGACCACAACAACAATAAAGACCACAACAACAATAAAGACCACAACACCGATAAAGACCACAACAATGATAAAGACCACAACAACAGTAAAGACCACAACAACGATAAAGACCACAACAACAGCAAAGACCACAACAACAGTAAAGACCACAACAACAGTAAAGACCACAACAACAATAAAGACCACAACAACAGTAAAGACCACAACAACAATAAAGACCACAACAACAATAAAGACCACAACAACGATAAAGACCACAACAACAGTAAAGACCACAACAGCGATAAAGACCACAATAATGATAAAGACCACAACAACAGTAAAGACCACAACAACAATAAAGACCACAACAACAGTAAAGACCACAACAACAATAAAGACCACAACAACAATAAAGACCACAACAACAATAAAGACCACAACAATGATAAAGACCACAACAACAGTAAAGACCACAACAGCGATAAAGACCACAACAACAGTAAAGACCACAACAACAATAAAGACCACAACAACAATAAAGACCACAACAGCGATAAAGACCACAACAATGATAAAGACCACAACAACAGTAAAGACCACAACAGCGATAAAGACCACAAAAACAGTAAAGACCACAACAGCGATAAAGACCACAACAACAATAAAGACCACAACAATGATAAAGACCACAACAGTAAAGACCACAACAACAGTAAAGACCACAACAACGGTAAAGACCACAACAACAATAAAGACCACAACAGCGATAAAGACCACAACAATGATAAAGACCACAACAACAGTAAAGACCACAACAACGGTAAAGACCACAAAAACAATAAAGACCACAACAACGATAAAGACCACAACAACAGTAAAGACCACAACAACAGTAAAGACCACAACAACAATAAAGACCACAACAACAATAAAGACCACAACAGCGATAAAGACCACAACAATGATAAAGACCACAACAACAGTAAAGACCACAACCACGATAAAGACCACAACAACAGTAAAGACCACAACCACGATAAAGACCACAACAACAATAAAGACCACAACAACGATAAAGACCACAACAACAGTAAAGACCACAACAACAATAAAGACCACAACAACAATAAAGACCACAACAGCGATAAAGACCACAACAACAATAAAGACCACAACAATGATAAAGACCACAACAACAGTAAAGACTACAACAGTAAAGACCACAACAACGATAAAGACCACAACAACAGTAAAGACCACAACCATGATAAAGACCACAACAACAGTAAAGACCACAACAACGATAAAGACCACAACAACAGTAAAGACCACAACAGCGATAAAGACCACAATAATGATAAAGACCACAACAACAGTAAAGACCACAACAACAATAAAGACCACAACAACAGTAAAGACCACAACAACAATAAAGACCACAACAACAGTAAAGACCACAACAACAATAAAGACCACAACAACAATAAAGACCACAACAACAATAAAGACCACAACAATGATAAAGACCACAACAACAGTAAAGACCACAACAGCGATAAAGACCACAACAACAGTAAAGACCACAACAGCGATAAAGACCACAACAACAATAAAGACCACAACACCGATAAAGACCACAACAACAGTAAAGACCACAACAATGATAAAGACCACAACAACAGTAAAGACCACAACAGTAAAGACCACAACAACAATAAAGACCACAACAACAGTAAAGACCACAACAGCGATAAAGACCACAACAACAATAAAGACCACAACAACAATAAAGACCACAACACCGATAAAGACCACAACAACAGTAAAGACCACAACAACAGTAAAGACCACAACAGCGATAAAGACCACAACAACAATAAAGACCACAACACCGATAAAGACCACAACAACTGTAAAGACCACAACAATGATAAAGACCACAACAACAGTAAAGACCACAACAGTAAAGACCACAACAACGATAAAGACCACAACAACAGTAAAGACCACAACAACAATAAAGACCACAACAACAGTAAAGACCACAACAGCGATAAAGACCACAACAACAATAAAGACCACAACAACAATAAAGACCACAACACCGATAAAGACCACAACAATGATAAAGACCACAACAACAGTAAAGACCACAACAACGATAAAGACCACAACAACAGCAAAGACCACAACAACAGTAAAGACCACAACAACAATAAAGACCACAACAACAGTAAAGACCACAACAACAATAAAGACCACAACAACAATAAAGACCACAACAACAATAAAGACCACAACAACGATAAAGACCACAACAACAGTAAAGACCACAACAGCGATAAAGACCACAATAATGATAAAGACCACAACAACAGTAAAGACCACAACAACAATAAAGACCACAACAACAGTAAAGACCACAACAACAATAAAGACCACAACAACAGTAAAGACCACAACAACAATAAAGACCACAACAACAATAAAGACCACAACAACAATAAAGACCACAACAATGATAAAGACCACAACAACAGTAAAGACCACAACAGCGATAAAGACCACAACAACAGTAAAGACCACAACAGCGATAAAGACCACAACAACAATAAAGACCACAACACCGATAAAGACCACAACAACAGTAAAGACCACAACAATGATAAAGACCACAACAGCAGTAAAGACCACAACAGTAAAGACCACAACAACAATAAAGACCACAACAACAGTAAAGACCACAACAGCGATAAAGACCACAACAACAATAAAGACCACAACAACAATAAAGACCACAACACCGATAAAGACCACAACAACAGTAAAGACCACAACAACAGTAAAGACCACAACAGCGATAAAGACCACAACAACAATAAAGACCACAACACCGATAAAGACCACAACAACTGTAAAGACCACAACAATGATAAAGACCACAACAACAGTAAAGACCACAACAGTAAAGACCACAACAACGATAAAGACCACAACAACAGTAAAGACCACAACAACAATAAAGACCACAACAACAGTAAAGACCACAACAGCGATAAAGACCACAACAACAATAAAGACCACAACAACAATAAAGACCACAACACCGATAAAGACCACAACAATGATAAAGACCACAACAACAGTAAAGACCACAACAACGATAAAGACCACAACAACAGCAAAGACCACAACAACAATAAAGACAACAACAACAACACAACTGCCGGAGTCTCGGCCTCCTGCTGGCATCCGCCTGTAGTCGCCCACCTGGAAGAAGATGGCCGACCCGTCCACCCTCCAGAAGTTGGTGACCGGGTATCCGCTGTGGCCGCGGCACGGCAGCAGCTCCAGGCCGGCGCCGCAGCTTGGACACACCTTCTCTGAAAGACAGGGGGCGCCGTGGAGCGGGGGTGAGGGAGGTACAGGGGGTGTTGCGGTACAGGCGGTGAGGTGGAGCAGGGGTGCGTGGAGGTACAGGCGGTGTGGTGGTACAGGCAGTGTGGAGGTACAGGCGGTGAGGTGGTACAGGCAGTGTGGAGGTATGCGTGGTGTGGAGGTAAAGGCGGTGTGGTGGTACAGGGTGAGTGGAGGTACAGGCGGTGAGGTGGTACAGGCAGTGTGGAGGTACAGGCGGTGAGGTGGTACAGGCAGTGTGGAGGTATGCGTGGTGTGGAGGTAAAGGAGGAGTGGAGGTACAGGCGGTGTGGTGGTACAGGCAGTGTGGAGGTACAGGCGGTGTGGTGGTACAGGCAGTGTGGAGGTACAGGCGGTGTGGTGGTACAGGCAGTGTGGAGGTACAGGCGGTGAGGTGGTACAGGCAGTGTGGAGGTATGCGTGGTGTGGAGGTAAAGGCGGAGTGGAGGTACAGGCGGTGTGGTGGTACAGGCAGTGTGGAGGTACAGGCGGTGTGGTGGTACAGGCAGTGTGGAGGTATGCGTGGTGTGGAGGTAAAGGCGAAGTGGAGGTACAGGCGGTACAGGCGGTGCGGGGTGTGGCGGTACAGGCGGTGTGGTGGTGCGGGGTGTGTGCAGGCTCGGCTCTCACTCTGCTGCTTGTGCCGGGCCTTGTCGCAGATGGCGGGGCGGAGCGTCAGCCGGGCGCCGTCCGGCAGAGAGCAGCCTCGGGAGCACAGCACCACGCCCAGACACGACTTCTTCAGGATCTGACAGTTGTGGTTGTTGGTGTTCCTCATGGCCCAGCCAGACAGGTGGCGCTGTGCGTTCTTATCATCCGCTGCACACACACATGCACACACACACACACACACACACACTCACAGGTGAGTCGGGTCAGACTGCAGCAGTACCAGCGGTGACGCTGTAGCCGTCCTCACCGCTGTAGATGTAGCGGACGTAGCCGTCCGTCCACTCCTGGAAGGAGTCGAACTGTTTGGTGTCCTGCAGACAGATGGAGACACAGCGGGGTCAGGGGTCAGTCTCAGGCTTCTCCTTCACTCTCTGCTGCTTCCTTACAGGGGTCAAAAGGTCACACTGATCTTCCTGTGCAGAGGCTGCAAGTCTGAGCACCGTCTCACCAAACACTGGACTCACCAGACCTTCACCTGACCTTCACCTGACCTTCACCTGACCTTCACCAGACCTTGACCTGACCTTGACCTGACCTTCACTTGACCTTCACGTGACCTTCACCTGACCTTCACCTGACCTTGACCTGACCTTCACCGGACCTTCACCAGACCGGCCTCTCAGAAGCCACGCCCACTGAGGTCAGACACAGAGGCTGTGTTCGAAACCGCATACTGCCTACTACATCCTTCCATACTCATACTGCCATCCTGCATCCTGCATACTCAGTCCATCAGACAGTATGCAAAGCGTTTACACTACACCATACTACATAATAACCCACAATGCATTGCACTCCTCCCCGAGCCCAAATCGACCTGCTAAAGCTGATTTCACTTTAGCTCTAAACTCTTCAAATGTAGAACTTCATCCAGATTTTCTTTAATTAGGCGACAAAGTGGTGGTTTAGAGCCGAGTGTGTCCTTTGTTTGTCCGAATACCAGCCGTTTAGGATTTTGTTCGGACGAATTCGGCGAAATGTGAGCCAGTCGCGGTGAGCGGCTCCAGCAGGAGGAGTCAGAGAAGCAGAGAATCAGAGCACACAGGAACCCTGGACCCGCCCCGGCCCGCCCCGCCCGCCCGGCACGGCGCCCGGCACGGCGCCCGGCCCGGCCCGCCCGGCACGGCGCCCGGCACCGTGGCCGCGGCGGTCGGTTCCCCCGACCCGGTGGCCCGGCCTCCAGGCCCGGTCGGGCTTTGGCGGCGGGTGACCGTGGATCACCCCCCCCCCCCACCACATCCGCCGGCCGCCAGGCGGGCAAGCTCTGTCTGGCACAACCGCTGTCCGTCGCGTTGCATCTTGGGTAATTTCAATATGAGTAGTGAACACACGATGTATACTCAACATTTCTGGCGAATGCAGTACACATCCGGGAACTTCTCGCATACTCAAAATCGCATACTGCCAGTGTAGACGCACTGCATACTCCATACTCAGTAGGTTAGTATGAGTAGGTCAGTATGCGGTTTCCAACACAGCCAGAGTCCGACAGTCAGTCCTGATAAAGTCAGGAACCCAGTCCTGCGGGGAAGTAACGTTGTACCAATCATAAGCAGACAGAAAGGATTACTGCTTTACTGCTTTACTGCAGCAGATGATCAGATGGACACAGAAACAGGACTTGGACTTGGGCTGTAAAAAGGCGAGACTAAATCTAATAAACTCTTCACTACGGATACCGTGGACATTTATGGGAAGGAGGGAATTTTAGATTAATCTAATGACTTTGTGAATATTGGTCCAACTTTATCCCAGAATATTCCAAATGACAGCGTTGCCTGCAGAATCACAGCAGATGATGGAAGCAGCGTCTTTCTCGAGAGCGTGCAATCCTTCATAAGTTAGCAATGAAAAAAAAGGGATGATTTTACAGACATAAATCTGAAACCGACCAAACAGGTCATAGATATTATTGAGCCTTTACACACGTCTGTCACTTGTTCTTCACTTCTGGAATATTACCTGATTGCATGAAAACAAACTCCTTCCGCTTTTTAAAAAAGCAAATCAGAAGGATTTCTCAAACTACAGACTCACACGATCACTTCCACAGTTCTAGAAAATTCTAGAAGAATTATTTGTGATCAGAATAAATAAATTCATTGATATATAAAACTGTGTTCTCGCCACCCCGGCGGTATTGTGTCTTTCTCCTTCCAGCTCGGGTCCTCTACCAGAGTCCTGGAGCTGGAGGGTTCTGCAGGGTCTACCAGAGTCCTGGGGCTGGAGGGTTCTGCAGGGTCTACCAGAGGCCTGGAGCTGGAGGGTTCTGCAGGGTCTACCAGAGTCCTGGAGCTGGAGGGTTCTGCAGGGTCTACCAGAGTCCTGGAGCTGGAGGGTTCTGCAGGGTCTACCAGAGTCCTGGAGCTGGAGGGTTCTGCAGGGTCTACCAGAGGCCTGGGAGCTGGAGGGTTCTGCAGGGTCTACCAGAGTCCTGGAGCTGGAGGGTTCTGCAGGGTCTACCAGAGTCCTGGAGCTGGAGGGTTCTGCAGGGTCTACCAGAGTCCTGGAGCTGGAGGGTTCTGCAGGGTCTACCAGAGTCCTGGGAGCTGGAGGGTTCTGCAGGGTCTACCAGAGGCCTGGAGCTGGAGGGTTCTGCAGGGTCTTAGCTGGTCCTAGGATTGTGCTCTTCTGAACAGAGCTCTCAGATGTTGTTCCTGGTCTCTGCTGGAGCCATCCTCCCAGCTTGGGGGTTCCTGCTCCCAGTGTCCCGATCACTCCTGGTATCACTGTTGTCTTCACGCCCCACACTCTCTCTCTCTCTCTCTCTCTCTCTCTCTCTCTCTCAGTCCTTGGTACTTCTCCAGCTCCTCTGCTCCTTCTTCCTGATGTTCCATCACTTGGGATTGCTCCATCTATCACCACAGCTGTCTCCTGCTGTTTATCCTCCACCACTATGTCAGGTTGATTGGTCGTCACCTGCTGGTCAGTCTGGATCTGGAAGTCCCACAGGATCTTGGCTGGATTGTTCTGGACCACCTTTGGAGGTGTCTCCCATCTGGACCCTGGGACCTCCAGTCCATACTCGGTACACATGTTCCTGTACACGATGCCCGCTACCTGGTTGTGCCGTTCCATGTCTGCCTTGCCTGCCAGCATCTGACCCCCTGCTGTGATGGTCTGTACTGTCTCTGGGGCTTCTTGGCACAGTCTGCACCTGGGGTCTGGTTTGGTGTGGTAGATCCCGGCCTCTGCTGATCTTGTGTTCAGGGCCTGTTCTTGTGCAGCCATGATTAGTGCCTCTGTGCTGTCCTTCAGTCCAGCATTTTCCAGTATGTTTTTCCAATGTCAGCCACTTCTTCAATGTGTCGGTGGTCCATGCCATGCAGGGCTTCGTCTGTCCATGATGGCTCCTCTGGCTCCTCCTTACTGGGCTTTTGGTGTCTGAGGCATTCACCCAGCAGATCATCACCGGGGGCCATCTTCTTGGTATACTCATGGAGGCTCTTGGTTTCCTCCTGGATCGTGGCTCTGACACTCACTAGTCCTCGGCCTCCCTCCTTTCTCTTGGTGTACAGCCTCAGTATGCTGGACTTAGGGTGGAACCCTCCGTGCTTTGTAAGCAGCTTTCTTGTCTTGATATCAGTGGCCTGCATTTCTTCCAGTGTCCAGGATATTATGCCAGCAGGGTATCTGATTACTGGTAGGGCGTAGGTGTTTATGGCCTGGATCTTATTTTTGCCGTTCAGCTGGCTCTTCAGGACCTGTCTTACTCTCTGTAGGTATTTGGTTGTGGCTGACTTTCCAGCTGCCTCCTCATGGTTACCATTGACCTGTGGGATCCCCAGGTACTTGTAGCTGTCCTGCACATCTGTTATGTTCCCTTCAGGCAATTCAGCTCCTTCAGTTGTGATCACCTTCCCTCTTCTAGATACCATTCGTCCACACTGATCCAGTCCGAATGACATCCCGATGTCATTGCTGTATATCCTGGTGAGGTGGATCAGGGAGTCGATGTCTCGCTCATTCTTGGCATACAGTTAGATGTCGTCCATGTAGAGGAGGTGGCTGACAGTTGAGCTCTTGAACCGGTATCCAAAGCCGCTCTTGGTAATGATCTGGCTGAGGGGGTTCAGGCCTATCAGAACAGCAGGGGGGACAGGGCCTCACCTTGGTATATGCCGCATTTGATGCTCACCTGTGCCACTGGCTTTGAGTTGGTCTCTAGACTGGTCTTCCACAGCCCCATTGAGTTCTGAATGAAGCTCCTTAGAGTCCTGTTGATGTTGTACAGTTTCAGCACTCCAGCATCCACGTGTGGCATTGAGTCAGAGGCTTTCTTGTAATCAGTCCAGGCAGAGCACAGGTTGGTGCTGCGGGCCTTGCAGTCTTGAGCGATTGCCTTGTCAACCAGTAGCTGGTGTTTGCCCCCCCCGGTGTTATTGCCAATCCCTTTCTGTGGTTTACTCATGTACTGATCCATGTGCCTACTTATCTTGGCCGCTATGATGCCTGATAGGAGCTTCCATGTGGTGCTGAGGCAGGTTCTAGGCCGGTAGTTTGATGGTGTTGTTCCCTTCTGGGTGTCCTTCATGAAGAGGACTGTCCGACCTTGGGTTAGCCACTCTGGGGGGGTCCCTGATATTAGCAGCTGGTTCATTTGTGCTGCAAGGCGTTCATGGAGTGCAGTTAGCTTCTTAAGCCAGTAGGTGTGAATCTTGTCGGGTATATATATATATATATATATATATATATATATATATATCTGTATATATATATATATATATATATATATATATATATATATATATATATATATATATATGTGTGTATGTATATATATATATATACATATATATATATATGTATGTATATACATATATATATATATGTATATATATATATTCATATATATATATGTATGTATATACATATATAAAGCATTTTAGTAGAATCCATATGGATTTGGCTCTAGTCACTCAGCTGCTTCAGCAGTAAAGGAAGGGGTTAAATAAACAACCACCGCCTGGACAAACCAGTGTTTCACCAGCGTCTCTGCAGATCTTCCCAGATCTTCCCTGACAATCAGACCATGAGACGATAAACTGCAGAGCTGCAGTTCATCCGTGGGTCACCAGTTACTAACAGACAGAAAACAGTTTCTTGAAATCAACAACATATGATCCAAAAACTGTAGAGTAGCTCATGGAGCACCTCAGGGATCTGTCCTTGGACCAGTAGTTTCTCTTCTTCATGTGATGATATTGTGTCTGGAAGTCTCTGAAATGTTTCCTGACTGCAGATGAAACCACTTTATTTACCTGAGGAGAAGATGTAGGTGAGGTTCTAGATGTGATAGAGAAGGAGTTTCAGGATTTTATGAAAAGGTTCAATGGAAACAATAATCTTTAAATAATGAGATGAAATTTATGAGTTTTGGTTGTAAAATAAATGACAGCAACGCAACAAGGTTAAACAAGGAAGAGAGACTGAAAGGACACGAGACCAAGTTCTCAGGAGTAACGATCGATGATGTGGAAAACCCTCAGAGAGCATCAAACCAGAAACACCCAACTGCAGCTGCTTCCGTCAGGGGACAGAATCTCTCCGTCACTGCCTGGGTCCTGCTCTGGAGCTCACTGCTGGTCCAGGTTTCTGCTCTGGAGCTCACTGCTGGTCCAGGTTTCTGCTCAGGAGCTCACTGCTGGTCCAGGTTTCTGCTCTGGAGCTCACTGCTGGTCCAGGTTTCTGCTCTGGTTTCTGCTCTGGAGCTCACTGCTGGTCCAGGTTTCTGCTCTGGAGCTCACTGCTGGTCCAGGTTTCTGCTCTGGAGCTCACTGCTGGTCCAGGTTTCTGCTCTGGAGCTCACTGCTGGTCCAGGTTTCTGCTCTGGAGCTCACTGCTGGTCCAGGTTTCTGCTCTGGAGCTCACTGCTGGTCCAGGTTTCTGCTCTGGAGCTCACTGCTGGTCCAGGTTTCTGCTCTGGAGCTCACTGCTGCAGGGCATGAAATTCGTCAAAATTTTAACAGGCCCTCCAAATTTTTTCAGCAGGTCCTCAGAAAATTTTAACAGGTCCTTAATTTTCAATTTTGTAAAATGCTGATCAAAAACAGGATCCAACAATAATTTTTTAATTAAACTGTTGTATTTTGTTGTGCTTGTTTAGTTCTGTTTATATCTATCTGCTGCTCTGTGTCTGGGATGGTATACGAGGGGGTACCCAAAAGTTCCCGGAATTTGGTCATAAAATACTAATAATAATGAGTTCCGACTTCTGGCCGTCAGATGTGCTGCAGGTAAGCCTCGTGCACATCTGTGAAAAATCTGAGCTCCCAGAGTGACACTGACGCCTGTCAGGCGCTATTTATAGCAACAGAGTGCAGCGGCGGTCTGCGATTTTTCCAAAATGGCGACATTGACTGTGAAGCCAGAGCAGCGCAAACATTAAATTCTGCTTCTTGCTGGAAAAACAGCAGCAGAAACACTCAGCTTGTTGCAGCAAGCCTACAAGGATGATGCTCTGGGGAAGACTCAGGTCCATGAGTGGTCCGGGGGTCTGAGAAGGGCCAGATGTCGGCGCGTCAGGTCCGCTCAGCGTGAAAACAACGCTGAGCTGCTTCTCGGCTGTCCAGGGTCTCGTCCACAGCGAGTCCGTCCCTCCAGGTCAGACTGTAAACCAGGACTACTACAGGAAGTCCTCAGACGCTCCGTGAGGATGTGAGGAGGAAGCAGAGCGTCGTGGCGGAGTGGAGCCGGTTGATCCACCACCACAGAGCGCCAGCGGACACGGCGCTGCGCCTCACGCAGTTTCTGGAGAAGAATGAGATGAATCTCCTCTCCCATCCGCCTGATTCTCCAGATGAAGCCTCCAGGGACTTTTTCTTGTTCCCCAGGTTGAAGAAGCAGCTGAAGGGACAGCGGTTTGCAGATGTGGAGGAGGGGACAAACAAAGCGCAGCCGGCCCTGAATGACTCTACGCACGAGTCTGACGACGCATTGGTGAAGTGGGAGACACGGCTGGAGCGCTGCATTAATGCGGATGGAGATTATTTTGAAGGCGACAGTGGTGTTTTATTTTGAAATGTCAGAAATAAAACGCTACAATCAAATTCCGGGAACTTGTGGGTACCCCCTCGTATCTTCTTATGCTATATGGCCCACCCTAAGTTGGAAAATTTATAAAATGATTTTGATTTATTTTGTTGCAGGTATGCATGTAGGGCTGCAGCTATCGATTATTTTAGTAATCGATTAATCTATTGATTCATTTGGTCAATTAATCGGATTATTATATTATTATTGTATTTTTTTTTTACATTTCTTTTTTTTTATTTTGGCAAGCATTAAACTCACCACGGACAAAAAAAAAAGAACTATTAATGCTTGCAGTAACATTTATTAAACTGCAGAGGAACACTCATTGCTAGGATGAACATTGCACTTTAAATTCACAAATTACGTCAATAAAAATAAATAAATACCGAGAGAGGGCTAAGGCCTTACCTTCATTGTAAAAAAATGCACATGACAGCTGATTATTAAAGAACACTTCAAGTACGGCAGGCAGTATTCAGACAAGTCCTGTTGATATTAATTTGCCGTCTGTCTTGTGCAAAAAACAAACAAAAACAATAAAACTCAGGCTGAGTCCAAAACAGCACGTTCACCTTTTTAAACTGGCAGCTGCCCTAAAATTTAAAGTGCATTCAAAGGAGGGCAAAACAGCAATTTCAGAATGCAGTCACTTTTTCTTCAGCATGGACGTGGTGCTGTTATAATCCGCCCGCTCCGCTCGGCAGCGCAGACTTTGCACCGAGCTCTTCCCTTTCTTTCGTTGAAAGTTGTCCCAAACTTTTGACATTTTCTGGCGTTTTCTTTGTTGTGCTTCCTGCTTTTCGCCAGCATTTTCTTCATTCTGCTCTTCAACGCCCCGTCACGCCACGAAAACGTGTCCGACGCATCTCGTTGCTGGTGGAATGTGCGTTCTTATTTGTTTTCAATTGTATTTTAACGTAAAATCGCGGAAAGCGTTTGGCGGTGTGAACGCAGCTCCGTTTCTCGCGTCGTTTCACCGCGCCGTGCTCCCACATGTCCGTGCGGCTCACACTCTCCTGCGGAAACATGCTGCGCTTTAGTTCCGGGCGCTACACGCTCGCGGTTTCACAGTAGTTTCTTTCTTCAAAATTTCTTCATGTCATGATCAAAAAAGCCAACAGGCGGTAGGACCGACTTACAAGGCACCTAAACCGGCGGAGAGTGGATCTCAATCGGTCCCTGCTGCCACTTTATAGGGAATTTCGCGCCCTGCTGCTGGTTTGTGGTCTGGAGCTCACCGCTGGTCCAGGTTGGACCTGCTGCACTGAAGTCTGGTGAAGTGTTTTTGTAAAACAAGGAACGAAGAGGAAGAGAAATGTTTCCAAGCCCACGAGCTGCAGCAGGACCGTGGAATAGAACCCTCAACTGAACTGCAGACTGTTCAGGGAGAACCGGGTGAGGATGCAGAGAACCAGGAAGTGCTCCCAGGTTTGCAGTGTGTCACTATGTGTGTTTGTTTTGGCGTGTCTCACTGTTGTGCTTGTTGTGTTGTTGGTCTGTCAGTGTTGTCGCGTCTCACTGTTGTTGAATTTTGTTTCTTTCGTGTGTGTTCCAACAACAAACACAGGCTTCACCTTGTTTACTCCGCCATGATGAAAGGAGGCAGGAAGTGTTGTCTTATGTTGTCTGCCCCCGTGCTGTTGTGTCATTGTTGCCTTGCTTTTGAATTGCTGTTGTTGTGTCATTGTCGGGGCTGTTGCCGTGCTGTTGTAATTGTTGCCTTGCTGTTGCCATATTGTTGTGTCAGTGTTGCCGTGCTGTTGTGTCAGTGTTGCCGTGCTGTTGTGTCAGTGTTGCCGTGCTGTTGTGTCAGTGTTGCCGTGTTGTTGTGTCAGTGTTGCCGTGTTGTTGTGTCAGTGTTGCCGTGCTGTTGTGTCAGTGTTGCCGTGCTGTTGTGTCAGTGTTGCCGTGTTGTTGTGTCAGTGTTGCTGTGCTGTTGTTGTGTCAGTGTTGCCGTGCTGTTGTTGTGTCAGTGTTGCCGTGTTGTTGTGTCAGTGTTGCCGTGCTGTTGTGTCAGTGTTGCCGTGCTGTTGCCGTGTTGCCGTCACCGGGGCAGTTCAAAGGAAGAGCAGCCTGATCAGAGCTATTGATCGCTGGGAGTCGTCTCACTCTGCTCATCTCGTCTCACTCTGCTCATCTCGTCTCACTCTGCTCTGTTTCCTCCTCAAGCAACAACAACTTCCAAACCAGTTTCTGTGTTGGCAAAACAGAAACATGCTGAGTGAGCACATCTCAGACCTGCCTTCCACCTGCCCTCCACCTGCCCCCCACCTGCCCTCCACCTGCCCCCCACCTGCCCTCCACCTGCCCTCCACCTGCCCTCCACCTGCCCCCCACCTGCCCTCCACCTGCCCTCCACCTGCCCTCCACCTGCCCTCCACCTGCCCCCCACCTGCCCTCGCTGATTGTTCAGGTGAGTGTCCCTGTATTTCATTGGTCATATAATCAGTTTTATAGTCGTCCCCCCCCTGACCTGCCACCTGACAGTGGGGGGAGTTGGAGCCCACTTGGTCCCAGGAGCTCTGTAGTCCGGGTCTTTATGGCCCTGGTAGGGTCCTCCATGGTAAACAGGTCCTGGGTTCTGGGCCAGACTAAGGTCAGGTCAACAGCCCCTGTGAGAAAGGTTAAATCAAGGATCCTGACCTGGTATGGCGCTGCCGGGCCCACCCTGGAGCCGGGGGGCCCTGGAGCCAGGGGCCCCGCCCTGGAGCCGGGGGGCCCTGGAGCCGGGGGGCCCACCCTGGAGCCGGGGGGCCCTGGAGCTGGGGGCCCCGCCCTGGAGCCGGGGGCCCACCCTGGAGCCGGGGGGCCCCGGAGCCGGGGGGCCCACCCTGGAGCCGGGGGCCCACCCTGGAGCCGGGGGCCCACCCTGGAGCCGGGCCTGGGGTTGGGTCTCGTAAGCGAGCACCTGGTGATCTGGTCTTTGCCCACGGGACCCGGCCGGGCTCATCCCAAAGGACCGACGTGGGCCGACCCACCACCTGCCGAGGGAACCGTGGGGGACGGGTGCAATGTGGACTGGGTGGCAGGACCTGGGCTCTGGACCCCAACCCCCAAGAGGACCTGGGCTGTGGAACCCGACGCCCCCCAGAGGACCTGGGCTGTGGAACCCGACCCCCCCAGAGGACCTGGGATCTGGAACCCGACCCCCCCAGAGGACCTAGGCTCTGGAACCCGACCCCCCCAGAGGACCTAGGCTCTGGAACCCGACCCCCCCAGAGGACCTGGGATCTGGAACCCGACCCCCCCAGAGGACCTGGGCTCTGGAACCCGACCCCCCCCAGAGGACCTGGGCTCTGGAACCCGACCCCCCCAGAGGACCTGGGCTCTGGAACCCGACCCCCCCAGACTCTCCACTGCTCTGGCTTTGCCACAGAGGCGGTGGTCTGGTCTGGTCTGGTCTGGTTCTCTTATAGCACCTGGCACCAGGAAACCCTAGGTTGGAGTTCGATGATCGACTTTGTCATGTCATCTGACCTCTGACCTCGTGTTTTGGACGCTCAGGTAAAGAGAGGACAGAGCTGTGGACCGACTCCACCTGGTGGAGGAACCTGGACAGACCCGGCGGAACCAGACCTGTTGTGAGGGTCTGCTGGGACCGTCTGTCAGCAGGGTTTTCAACTACCACCTCCAGGAGAGCTGCTCTCGGTCCTGAGGGAGGCTGGGGACACTGACTCATGTGGACCATGTCCTCCGTGTCCTCCATGTCCTCCATGTCCGTTGTTCAAGCAGCTGCTCGAAGCTGTGGTCTCCATGTCTCCTGGTCTCTGGTCTCTGGTCTCCGGTGCCTGTCGTGGTGGAACCCAGACCCGGTGATGGAGACAGGAAGTGAGGACTGCCGTCCAGCTGAAGAAGTCCTGGAGAGTCTTGTTGTCTCGTGGGACTCCAGAAGCAGCTGACAGGAAGCGGCAGAACCAGAGAACTGCAGTCCAAAAACCGGGTCTGGAGGAGTCCAGCAGGACATGGAGGAGGACTACCGGTCGGTCTCGAAGACATTCTGGCAAGGCATCCGGCGCCTCAGGAGGGACAGCAGGTCTAGAACCCTGTCCCCAGTGGAGGAGGAGCTGCTGTCCTCCATGGGGACATCAGAGGACGGTGGAAGGAAGACCTCCAGGACCTCCTCGGTCCTGTCCCCACGTCTTCCTGGAGGAAGCAGAGACAGGTCTTGGAGGAGGGCTGAGGTCTGAGGTCTCAGAGGTGGTTGGTCAGCTCCTGGGTCTCAAGGCTCTGGGGGGACGAGGTTCTCCCAGATTATCTTCAGTCTCTGGATGTCCAGGACTGTCTTTTTGACTCGTCTCTGGACCAGGGCGTGGGGGTCGGGGACAGAACCTCTGGACTGGCAGGACCGGGGTGGTGGTTCCTCTTTTAAAAAGGGGGACCGGAGGATGTGGTCCAGCTATAGGGGGGTCAGACTCCTCAGCCTCCCTGGGAAAGTCTAGTCCAGGTCCTGGAGAGGAGGATTCCACTGATAGTCGAACCTCAGATCCAGGAGGAACAATGTGGTTTCCCTCCTGGTCCTGGAACCCTGGTCCAGCTCTAGACCCTCTATAGGGGCTCCAGGGTTCATGGGAGTTCGCCCAACCAGTCCACATGGGTTCTGTGGACTTGGAGAAGGCGTTAGACCACGTCCCTCCTGGTGTCTGTGGGGGGGGGCTCCGGGAATACGGAGTTCGGGGCCCCTTGTTCAGGGCTGTCTGGTCTCTGTAGGACCGGAGCAGGAGTCTGGTCCACATTGCCGCAGTAAGTCAGACCTGCTCCCGGTGCATGTTGGACTCCAGCAGGGCTGAACTTTGGACCGGTTCTGTTCAGAATCTTTATGGACAGAATTTCTAGGTGCAGCCAGGAGCTGGAGGGGGTCCGGTTCAGGAACCAGGGGCCTGAGGGGGTCTGGTTAAGGGACCAGGAGCTGGAGGGGGTCCGGTTCGGGGACCAGAGGCCTGAGGGGATCTGGTTTCAGGACCAGGAGCTGGAGGGGGTCTGGTTCAGGGACCAGGAGCTGGAGGGGGTCCGGTTCGGGGACCAGGGGCCGCAGGGGGTCCGGTTCAGGGACCAGGGGCCTGAGGGGGTCCGGTTCAGGGACCAGGGGCCGCAGGGGGTCCGGTTCAGGGACCAGGGGCCAGAGGGGGTCCGGTTCAGGGACCAGGGGCCAGAGGGGGTCTGGTTCAGGGACCAGGGGCCTGAGGGGGTCCGGTTCAGGGACCAGGGGCCAGAGGGGGTCCGGTTCAGGGACCAGGGGCCGGAGGGGGTCCGGGACAGGGACCAGGGCCGGAGGGGGTCCGTTCAGGGACCACAGGATTCCATCTCTGCTCTTTGCAGATGATGTTGTCCTGTTGGCTCCATGGAACCTGGACCATCATGCACTGGGGCGGTTCACAGCCGAGTGTGAAGCTACGGGGATGAGGATCAGATCCTCCAAATCCGAGGTCCTGGTCCTGGACCAGACGAAGGTGGCCTGCCCCCTCCAGGTCGGTGGAGAGACTCTGGTCCAGGTGGAGGAGTTTAAGTATCTTGGGGTCTTGTTCACAGTGGGGGACGGATGGAGGAGAGAATGACAGGAGGGTGGAGGAAGGGTGGAGGAGAGACTGACGGGAGGGTGGAGGGAGGGTGGAGGGAGGGTGGAGGGAGGGTGGAGGAGAGACTGATGGGAGGGTGGAGGAGAGACTGACGGGAGGGTGGAGGGAGGGTGGAGGTGACTGACCGGAGGGTGGAGCAGCAGCTGCAGTGATCAGTCGTTTCGGTTCATTGTGGTGAAGAAGGAGCTGCAGGAGGCTCTGGACTCACCACCAGTCCACGTTCTCCCCTCACCTCTGGTCCTGAGTCTGGGTCAGAACCAGAGGACCAGATCCAGGTCCCAAGAGACTGAAGGAGCTTCCTCTGTAGGGGGGGTGGACGCTGCCTTCGAGACAGGGGGAGGAGCTACGTCACCAGGGGGAGGAGCTAC
>NW_021941378.1:313002-406911 GCF_902148845.1 Salarias fasciatus | reverse complement strand
TCCTGGTCTCTCCTGGTCTGTCCTGGTCTCTCCTGGTCTCCTCCTGGTCTCTCCTGGTCTCCTCCTGGTCTCTCCTGGTCTCCTCCTGGTCTCTCCTGGTCTCTCCTGGTCTCTCCTGGTCTGTCCTGGTCTCTCCCGGTCTCTCCTGGTCTCCTCCTGGTCTCTCCCGGTCTCTCCCGGTCTCTCCTGGTCTCTCCTGGTCTCCTCCTGGTGTCTCTCCCGGTCTCTCCTGGTCTCCTCCTGGTCTCTCCTGGTCCCCTCCCGGTCTCTCCCGGTCTCTCCTGGTCTCTCCTGGTCTCTCCTGGTCCCCTCCCGGTCTCTCCCGGTCTCTCCCGGTCTCTCCTGGTCTCTCCTGGTCTCTCCTGGTCTCTCCTGGTCTCTCCTGGTCTCCTCCTGGTCTCTCCTTGTCTCTCCTGGTCTGTCCTGGTCCCTCCCATGGTGTGGTATGGTATGTGTGTATTTAAACAGGGACAGTAGACTCCTGGTGTCGGGTTACAGCAGACTGCTCGTTCACAGCTGTCGTCCCGGCAGGTTGATGTTCACTGGACTAGAAACCATCACTGCAATGCATGTGGAAAAAATGACCAGTAAAACATTATCCTAAAATTATTCTCTGCACCAAGGCGCACACACACACACACACACACACACACACACACACACACACACACACACACTCCATCATTTTCATTCCTAATGATCACATTGTTGTTTACTGAGCAGCCATTTCTTTAACAGACGTGCGAAAGTGGGAAGTCCTGCATGTGGTGACCTCTGTGGTGACCTCTGCTGGGAGAGGATTCCAGACAAGCAAAGCTTTTTCTACCAAGGGCCTTGTCATGTTTGGGAGCACGACACTCCTCTGGAGGATGAGCGTGTCACTCTTATAGATATTTCTGAGGTTAAAGAAACAAAAGCTCTGAGAGGAGGAGCAGCACCATGAAAAACTTTAAAGAGGAAAGAAAGACTTGCAAAGATAATGAAGTTATCAAGGCTTAAAATGCTGTATTTACTAAGAATAGGACAGTGACGATACCGTCGATGTTTTTTATCATGAATTTTGATTGCCTGTTTATATAAGGAGTGGACGGGGTCCAACACAGTTTTGCACGCCTGTGACCAGGAAGTCATACAATACAAAAAACGTGACATAATCATAGAGTTAAGATACATAAACGAGGCCTCGGTACTCAATGAACGTCTGATGTATCTATAATCTCAGAGATTGAATCTGAGAGAGTTGCAGAGTTTTTTAATACGGCTCTTAAATGTTAATTTTGAGTCCAATGTGACACCTAGACAAGTAAAATCATTAACCACTTTAATCTTGTTATCATTTATGAAAATATCTGGCAGATTTAAAGAAATATTATTATTTCTAAAATACATGGCAACAGTCTTGTCAACATTAAAGCTCGGGTTGGCGATTTGAATGAGATCCATTTTTTTAAATACTGGTTAAAATGATCTTTATGACCCGATGGGAAGCAATTCATAGCGTGTTCTTAAAGTAGTTTGGAAAATATCCGCTATCTGCAGCAGGAGGAAAACGGGACAAACAGCAACCAATAGCCTTGACGGGACACCTTTTTTTAAACCAATCAAATCCCTTCGCCGTTGGACCTGCCCCCTGCGCGTACATGTCAGTGGCGTGCACTGACCCTGGTTCAGCGCGTAGAAGGACGGAGCGTGGTTGCAGAACGGCGGAGAAGAATGTTTGGGGCTTTACTCACCGGTGAGTGCGCCATACTTGTCGTAGTGCAAATAAAGAAAAACGAAGAAACGAAAGCGCTGAGGACAGGCTACGCCAGGAACGCACTGGACGCGGAAGCGCCGCGCGTGAACGTCTCCGCGTCTCCGCTCCCAACGGAGCTCCTCCAATGGGGTGGGAGCTGGGCGGAGCCTTGGGGAGATGCTACATCCGTGCTACGTGCTAGTTTTCCAAGATCGCCAACCCGAGCTTTAAGTGTTAGGCAAGAACTCTGGAGCCAGGCTGCAACTTTTTGCATCTCTGCTGTCAGTCTCATGGCTACCGCAGTTGCATTTTTCCCATGAGCAAACAGCACAGTGTCATCAGCGTACAGTATTACCTTCACATCACACACAGAAGGAAGGTCGTTTATATAGAGACTAAATAACAGGGGCCCAAGGACTGAGCCTTGTGGGACACCCATTGTGCAGTTTCTGAGAGAGGAGAAGATGTTGTTCACTGTAACACACTGCTGTCTGCCGGTCAGGTGTGATGTGAGGAGGTTTAATGTCCGCTGACAAAGTGAGAAGGATGCTGTGACTTACGGTGTCAAAAGCCTTTCGCAAGTCAAGGAAAACAGCTCCAACTCCCCCTCCTTGGTCTGGACTTGATTTGATTTCTTCTAGAAAACAGCTACAGGCTGTTTCAGTTGAATAGTTTCTCCTGAAACCAAATTGTCGAGGATTTAATATACAGTTTGCATCAAGATGTTTGATGAGCTGTTGGGCTATGACCTTCTCATAGACCTTGGAGATGGCAGGGAGGATACTGAAAGGTCGACAGTTACTGACCTCGAGCTTATCCCCTGACTTGAACACAGGTATGACAACTGCAGTTTTCAGACATGATGGAACAATGCCTTCTTCAATCGATTGATTTATAATTTTAGTCAGAACTGGAGCCAGAATAGTAATATGATTTTCCACAAAACAGTATCCAACCCATGCACATCTCGAGCTTTGCTGTTATTCAATTTGGTGATAATATTTTCAACTGTACTGTTACTTACAGGTGTCCAACTAAAGGCCGATGTCTCACATGGGACTGACAGCAAAGAGCCTCATGGTGACTGCTGTGGCTGCACAAGTTCCAAAACTAATGGATAAAATATTCATTACATTTTGTTGCAATAACTAAATCATCTGTCTGGACAACACCATCCAATTTAAGTTGGAAACTATGATTATTGTTTTTTTCTTAACCAAGAAGTTTGCCCATTGTCTTCCATAAGACTTTACTGTTTCCTTTTGCAGCAGTAATCAAGTTGAGGAAAAATGTGGCTTTTGATTGCCTAAGTTGGGCAGTAACTTTATTTCGTAAACTTCTATACAATTGATAATCAATATTTATTCCAGATTTCACTGATTGTTTTAGAACTGCATCTCGTTTTTCAGGAGTTGCCACAGTTCATTTGTAAACCATGGTAAACTCCACTTTTTTGGTTTTCTATTTTTGGTTTTGGAAAATTTTAAAATTGCATTTTTTATTGTTAAGATAACCTCACTACACATAAGATCACAAGATTTGTTTTGAATAATTTCATTCCAGTTTATTTTCGTTATTTCATTTTGCAGGAGTGATAAATCTTTCTTTGGGACAAAACTGACATTATTCCTATTTGTTGGCTGTTTTTGATTTTGAAAATGTGCTTTAGTGAGTTTTCTCGAGATAAGAGTTATATTATGATCAGAAATTCCGGCTATAAGGTTTTTTTTAACAATTCTTTCTTGTTTGTTTGTAAAAATTAGATCTGTTAACGTCTGTGATTTCTTAGTCATTCGTGTAGGTTTTTCTATCATTTGGGTCATTTGACATGTATTCATTATATTCTTTACATTTTTTCGTTCTTTCTTTTCCAGCCAGTTTATGTTGAAGTCGCCCATTATAAACACTGCTAACTACTAACCTAACCCATTATAAACACTGCTAACTACTAACCTAACCCATTATAAACACTGCTAACTACTAACCTAACCCATTATAAACACTGCTAACTACTAACCTAACCCATTATAAACACTGCTAACTACTAACCTAACCCATTATAAACACTGCTAACTACTAACCTAACCCATTATAAACACTGCTAACTACTAACCTAACCCATTATAAACACTGCTAACTACTAACCTAACCCATTATAAACACTGCTAACTACTAACCTAACCCATTATAAACACTTCTTTTCCCTCAAACTCTTTAAGCATGCTAACTAACTCTGTACAAAAAATGTTTGGAGTTTTAGGAGGTCGATAGCAAACAAGGACAAGGTCTCCTCCTGGTCTCTTCTGGTCTCTCCTGGTCTCCTCCTGGTTTCTCCTGGTCCCTCCTGGTTTCTCCTGGTCCCTCCTGGTCTCCTCCTGGTCTCTCCTGGTCCCCTCCTGGTCTCCTCCTGGTCTCCTCCTGGTCCCTCCTGGTTTCTCCTGGTCCCTCCTGGTCTCCTCCAGTCCCCTCTAGTCCCCTCCTGGTCTCCTCCTGGTCTCTCCTGGTCTCCTCCTGGTCTCCTCCTGGTCTCTCCTGGTCTCTCCTGGTCTCCTCCTGGTCTCTCCTGGTCTCTCCTGGTCTCTCCTGGTCTCTCCTGGTCTCTCCTGGTCTCTCCTGGTAGGACTGGGCAATATGTCAAAAAAAATTAAATCTCGATTTCTTTTTTGCTCGAAATCCGATTAACAATTTTAATCGATTTTTTTCTGTATAAAGAAACATCGTTACACATTTTTCAAAACACAGGATCTTTTATTGAAAGCCAAAACGTCGGCATTTAAACCGACACTGAGGAACTTTTCAACCTTAATAAAACATTTTCATATCTTTTGTGACGATTTGTCGACCAGCTGAATGAGCCTCCGTCAACTGAGGGCGTCAGCGTTGCT
Organism: Salarias fasciatus; assembly: GCF_902148845.1. Classification (NCBI taxonomy): domain Eukaryota; kingdom Metazoa; phylum Chordata; class Actinopteri; order Blenniiformes; family Blenniidae; genus Salarias; species Salarias fasciatus. The sequence goes on along the minus strand of NW_021941378.1, from coordinate 402,291 downwards.
CCACCTGGACGGAGCAGCTGTGAGGAGGGCGGAGGAACCCTGGACGGAGCTGTGAGGAGGGTGGAGGAACCCTGGACGGAGCAGCTGTGAGGAGGGTGGAGGAACCTGGACGGAGCAGCTGTGAGGAGGGTGGAGGAACCTGGACGGAGCTGTGAGGAGGGTGGAGGAACCTGGACGGAGCAGCTGTGAGGAGGGTGGAGGAACCCTGGACGGAGCTGTGAGGAGGGTGGAGGAACCCTGGACGGAGCAGCTGTGAGGAGGGTGGAGGAACCCTGGACGGAGCAGCTGTGAGGAGGGTGGAGGAACCCTGGATGGAGCAGCTGTGAGGAGGGTGGAGGAACCCTGGACGGAGCTGTGAGGAGGGTGGAGGAACCCTGGACGGAGCTGTGAGGAGGGTGGAGGAACCTGGACGGAGCTGTGAGGAGGGTGGAGGAACCCTGGATGGAGCAGCTGTGAGGAGGGTGGAGGAACCCTGGACGGAGCAGCTGTGAGGAGGGTGGAGGAACCCTGGACGGAGCAGCTGTGAGGAGGGTGGAGGAACCCTGGACGGAGCTGTGAGGAGGGTGGAGGAACCCTGGACGGAGCAGCTGTGAGGAGGGCGGAGGAACCCTGGACGGAGCAGCTGAGGAGGGTGGAGGAACCCTGGACGGAGCAGCTGTGAGGAGGGTGGAGGAACCTGGACGGAGCAGCTGTGAGGAGGGCGGAGGAACCTGGACGGAGCAGCTGAGGAGGGTGGAGGAACCCTGGACGGAGCTGTGAGGAGGGTGGAGGAACCCTGGACGGAGCTGTGAGGAGGGCGGAGGAACCCTGGACGGAGCTGTGAGGAGGGTGGAGGAACCCTGGACGGAGCTGTGAGGAGGGTGGAGGAACCCTGGACGGAGCTGTGAGGAGGGTGGAGGAACCCTGGACGGAGCTGTGAGGAGGGTGGAGGAACCCTGGACGGAGCTGTGAGGAGGGTGGAGGAACCTGGACGGAGCTGTGAGGAGGGTGGAGGAACCCTGGACGGAGCAGCTGTGAGGAGGGCGGAGGAACCCTGGACGGAGCTGTGAGGAGGGTGGAGGAACCCTGGACGGAGCAGCTGTGAGGAGGGCGGAGGAACCCTGGACGGAGCAGCTGTGAGGAGGGTGGAGGAACCTGGACGGAGCAGCTGTGAGGAGGGTGGAGGAACCCTGGACGGAGCAGCTGTGAGGAGGGTGGAGGAACCTGGACGGAGCAGCTGTGAGGAGGGTGGAGGAACCCTGGACGGAGCAGCTGTGAGGAGGGTGGAGGAACCCTGGACGGAGCTGTGAGGAGGGCGGAGGAACCCTGGATGGAGCAGCTGTGAGGAGGGTGGAGGAACCCTGGACGGAGCAGCTGAGGAGGGCGGAGGAACCTGGACGGAGCAGCTGTGAGGAGGGTGGAGGAACCTGGACGGAGCAGTGAGGAGGGTGGAGGAACCCTGGATGGAGCAGCTGTGAGGAGGGTGGAGGAACCCTGGACGGAGCAGCTGTGAGGAGGGTGGAGGAACCTGGACGGAGCAGTGAGGAGGGTGGAGGAACCCTGGATGGAGCAGCTGTGAGGAGGGTGGAGGAACCCTGGACGGAGCAGCTGTGAGGAGGGTGGAGGAACCTGGACGGAGCAGCTGTGAGGAGGGTGGAGGAACCCTGGACGGAGCTGTGAGGAGGGCGGAGGAACCCTGGACGGAGCTGTGAGGAGGGTGGAGGAACCCTGGACGGAGCAGCTGTGAGGAGGGTGGAGGAACCTGGACGGAGCAGCTGTGAGGAGGGTGGAGGAACCCTGGACGGAGCAGCTGTGAGGAGGGTGGAGGAACCTGGACGGAGCAGCTGTGAGGAGGGTGGAGGAACCCTGGACGGAGCAGCTGTGAGGAGGGTGGAGGAACCCTGGACGGAGCTGTGAGGAGGGTGGAGGAACCCTGGATGGAGCAGCTGTGAGGAGGGCGGAGGAACCCTGGACGGAGCTGTGAGGAGGGCGGAGGAACCCTGGACGGAGCAGCTGTGAGGAGGGTGGAGGAACCCTGGACGGAGCTGTGAGGAGGGTGGAGGAACCCTGGACGGAGCAGCTGTGAGGAGGGCGGAGGAACCCTGGACGGAGCTGTGAGGAGGGTGGAGGAACCCTGGACGGAGCTGTGAGGAGGGTGGAGGAACCCTGGACGGAGCAGCTGAGGAGGGTGGAGGAACCCTGGACGGAGCAGCTGTGAGGAGGGTGGAGGAACCCTGGACGGAGCTGTGAGGAGGGTGGAGGAACCCTGGACGGAGCAGCTGTGAGGAGGGTGGAGGAACCCTGGACGGAGCTGTGAGGAGGGTGGAGGAACCCTGGATGGAGCAGCTGTGAGGAGGGTGGAGGAACCCTGGATGGAGCAGCTGTGAGGAGGGTGGAGGAACCCTGGACGGAGCTGTGAGGAGGGTGGAGGAACCCTGGATGGAGCAGCTGTGAGGAGGGTGGAGGAACCCTGGACGGAGCTGTGAGGAGGGTGGAGGAACCCTGGACGGAGCAGCTGTGAGGAGGGCGGAGGAACCCTGGACGGAGCAGCTGAGGAGGGTGGAGGAACCCTGGACGGAGCAGCTGTGAGGAGGGTGGAGGAACCCTGGATGGAGCAGCTGTGAGGAGGGTGGAGGAACCCTGGACGGAGCTGTGAGGAGGGTGGAGGAACCTGGACGGAGCTGTGAGGAGGGCGGAGGAACCCTGGACGGAGCTGTGAGGAGGGTGGAGGAACCCTGGACGGAGCAGCTGTGAGGAGGGTGGAGGAACCCTGGACGGAGCAGCTGTGAGGAGGGTGGAGGAAACCTGGACGGAGCTGTGAGGAGGGTGGAGGAACCCTGGACGGAGCTGTGAGGAGGGTGGAGGAACCCTGGATGGAGCAGCTGTGAGGAGGGTGGAGGAACCCTGGACGGAGCTGTGAGGAGGGTGGAGGAACCTGGACGGAGCAGCTGTGAGGAGGGTGGAGGAACCCTGGACGGAGCTGTGAGGAGGGTGGAGGAACCCTGGACGGAGCAGTGAGGAGGGTGGAGGAACCCTGGACGGAGCTGTGAGGAGGGTGGAGAAACACTGGACGGAGCTGTGAGGAGGGTGGAGGAACCCTGGACGGAGCTGTGAGGAGGGTGGAGAACACTGGACGGAGCTGTGAGGAGGGTGGAGGAACCCTGGACGGAGCAGCTGAGGAGGGTGGAGGAACACTGGACGGAGCTGTGAGGAGGGTGGAGGAACCCTGGACGGAGCTGTGAGGAGGGCGGAGGAACCCTGGACGGAGCTGTGAGGAGGGTGGAGGAACCCTGGACGGAGCAGCTGTGAGGAGGGTGGAGGAACCCTGGACGGAGCTGTGAGGAGGGTGGAGGAACCCTGGACGGAGCAGCTGTGAGGAGGGTGGAGGAACCCTGGACGGAGCTGTGAGGAGGGTGGAGGAACCCTGGATGGAGCAGCTGTGAGGAGGGTGGAGGAACCCTGGATGGAGCAGCTGTGAGGAGGGTGGAGGAACCCTGGACGGAGCAGCTGTGAGGAGGGTGGAGGAACCCTGGACGGAGCTGTGAGGAGGGTGGAGGAACCCTGGACGGAGCAGCTGTGAGGAGGGCGGAGGAACCCTGGACGGAGCAGCTGAGGAGGGTGGAGGAACCCTGGACGGAGCAGCTGTGAGGAGGGTGGAGGAACCCTGGACGGAGCAGCTGTGAGGAGGGTGGAGGAACCCTGGACGGAGCAGCTGTGAGGAGGGTGGAGGAACCCTGGACGGAGCTGTGAGGAGGGCGGAGGAACCCTGGATGGAGCAGCTGTGAGGAGGGTGGAGGAACCCTGGACGGAGCTGTGAGGAGGGGGGAGGAACCCTGGACGGAGCAGCTGTGAGGAGGGTGGAGGAACCTGGACGGAGCAGCTGTGAGGAGGGCGGAGGAACCCTGGACGGAGCAGCTGTGAGGAGGGTGGAGGAACCCTGGATGGAGCAGCTGTGAGGAGGGTGGAGGAACCCTGGACGGAGCTGTGAGGAGGGTGGAGGAACCCTGGACGGAGCTGTGAGGAGGGCGGAGGAACCCTGGATGGAGCAGCTGTGAGGAGGGTGGAGGAACCCTGGACGGAGCTGTGAGGAGGGTGGAGGAACCCTGGACGGAGCAGCTGTGAGGAGGGTGGAGGAACCCTGGACGGAGCAGCTGTGAGGAGGGCGGAGGAACCCTGGACGGAGCAGCTGTGAGGAGGGTGGAGGAACCCTGGATGGAGCAGCTGTGAGGAGGGTGGAGGAACCCTGGACGGAGCTGTGAGGAGGGTGGAGGAACCTGGACGGAGCTGTGAGGAGGGCGGAGGAACCCTGGACGGAGCTGTGAGGAGGGTGGAGGAACCCTGGACGGAGCAGCTGTGAGGAGGGTGGAGGAACCCTGGACGGAACAGCTGTGAGGAGGGTGGAGGAACCCTGGACGGAGCAGCTGTGAGGAGGGCGGAGGAACCCTGGACGGAGCAGCTGTGAGGAGGGTGGAGGAACCCTGGACGGAGCTGTGAGGAGGGTGGAGGAACCCTGGACGGAGCTGTGAGGAGGGTGGAGGAACCCTGGATGGAGCAGCTGTGAGGAGGGTGGAGGAACCCTGGACGGAGCTGTGAGGAGGGTGGAGGAACCCTGGACGGAGCTGTGAGGAGGGTGGAGGAACCTGGACGGAGCAGCTGTGAGGAGGGTGGAGGAACCCTGGACGGAGCAGCTGTGAGGAGGGTGGAGGAACCCTGGACGGAACAGCTGTGAGGAGGGTGGAGGAACCCTGGACGGAGCTGTGAGGAGGGTGGAGGAACCCTGGACGGAGCAGTGAGGAGGGTGGAGGAACCCTGGACGGAGCTGTGAGGAGGGTGGAGAAACACTGGACGGAGCTGTGAGGAGGGTGGAGGAACCCTGGATGGAGCAGCTGAGGAGGGTGGAGGAACACTGGACGGAGCTGTGAGGAGGGTGGAGGAACACTGGACGGAGCTGTGAGGAGGGTGGAGGAACACTGGACGGAGCTGTGAGGAGGGTGGAGGAACCCTGGACGGAGCAGCTGTGAGGAGGGTGGAGGAACCCTGGATGGAGCAGCTGTGAGGAGGGTGGAGGAACCCTGGACGGAGCAGCTGTGAGGAGGGTGGAGGAACCCTGGACGGAGCAGTGAGGAGGGTGGAGGAACCCTGGACGGAGCAGCTGTGAGGAGGGTGGAGGAACACTGGACGGAGCAGCTGTGAGGAGGGTGGAGGAACACTGGACGGAGCAGCTGTGAGGAGGGTGGAGGAACACTGGACGGAGCAGCTGTGAGGAGGGTGGAGGAACCCTGGACGGAGCAGCTGTGAGGAGGGTGGAGGAACCCTGGACGGAGCAGCTGTGAGGAGGGTGGAGGAACCCTGGACGGAGCAGTGAGGAGGGTGGAGGAACCCTGGACGGAGCAGCTGTGAGGAGGGTGGAGGAACACTGGACGGAGCAGCTGTGAGGAGGGTGGAGGAACACTGGACGGAGCAGCTGTGAGGAGGGTGGAGGAACACTGGACGGAGCAGCTGTGAGGAGGGCGGAGGAACCCTGGACGGAGCAGCTGAGGAGGGTGGAGGAACCCTGGACAGAGCTGTGAGGAGGGTGGAGGAACCCTGGACAGAGCTGTGAGGAGGGTGGAGGAACCCTGGACGGAGCTGTGAGGAGGGTGGAGGAACCCTGGACGGAGCTGTGAGGAGGGTGGAGGAACCCTGGACGGAGCAGCTGTGAGGAGGGTGGAGGAACCCTGGATGGAGCAGCTGTGAGGAGGGCGGAGGAACCCTGGACGGAGCTGTGAGGAGGGTGGAGGAACCCTGGATGGAGCAGCTGTGAGGAGGGCGGAGGAACCCTGGACGGAGCAGCTGTGAGGAGGGCGGAGGAACCCTGGACGGAGCAGCTGAGGAGGGTGGAGGAACCCTGGACGGAGCTGTGAGGAGGGCGGAGGAACCCTGGACGGAGCAGCTGAGGAGGGTGGAGGAACCCTGGACGGAGCTGTGAGGAGGGCGGAGGAACCCTGGACGGAGCAGCTGTGAGGAGGGCGGAGGAACCTGGACGGAGCTGTGAGGAGGGTGGAGGAACCCTGGACGGAGCAGCTGTGAGGAGGGTGGAGGAACCCTGGACGGAGCAGCTGTGAGGAGGGTGGAGGAACCCTGGACGGAGCTGTGAGGAGGGCGGAGGAACCCTGGACGGAGCTGTGAGGAGGGTGGAGGAACCCTGGACGGAGCAGCTGTGAGGAGGGTGGAGGAACCCTGGACGGAGCAGCTGAGGAGGGCGGAGGAACCTGGACGGAGCAGTGAGGAGGGTGGAGGAACCCTGGATGGAGCAGCTGTGAGGAGGGTGGAGGAACCTGGACGGAGCAGCTGTGAGGAGGGTGGAGGAACCTGGACGGAGCAGTGAGGAGGGTGGAGGAACCCTGGATGGAGCAGCTGAGGAGGGCGGAGGAACCTGGACGGAGCAGCTGTGAGGAGGGTGGAGGAACCTGGACGGAGCAGTGAGGAGGGTGGAGGAACCCTGGATGGAGCAGCTGTGAGGAGGGTGGAGGAACCCTGGACGGAGCAGCTGAGGAGGGCGGAGGAACCTGGACGGAGCAGCTGTGAGGAGGGTGGAGGAACCTGGACGGAGCAGTGAGGAGGGTGGAGGAACCCTGGACGGAGCTGTGAGGAGGGTGGAGGAACCCTGGACGGAGCAGTGAGGAGGGTGGAGGAACCCTGGATGGAGCAGCTGTGAGGAGGGTGGAGGAACCCTGGACGGAGCAGCTGTGAGGAGGGTGGAGGAACCTGGACGGAGCAGTGAGGAGGGTGGAGGAACCCTGGACGGAGCAGCTGTGAGGAGGGTGGAGGAACCTGGACGGAGCAGCTGTGAGGAGGGTGGAGGAACCCTGGACGGAGCTGTGAGGAGGGTGGAGGAGCCCTGGACGGAGCTGTGAGGAGGGTGGAGGAACCCTGGACGGAGCTGTGAGGAGGGCGGAGGAACCCTGGACGGAGCTGTGAGGAGGGTGGAGGAACCCTGGACGGAGCAGCTGTGAGGAGGGTGGAGGAACCCTGGACGGAGCTGTGAGGAGGGTGGAGGAACCCTGGATGGAGCAGCTGTGAGGAGGGTGGAGGAACCTGGACGGAGCAGCTGTGAGGAGGGCGGAGGAACCCTGGACGGAGCAGCTGTGAGGAGGGTGGAGGAACCCTGGACGGAGCTGTGAGGAGGGTGGAGGAACCCTGGATGGAGCAGCTGTGAGGAGGGCGGAGGAACCCTGGACGGAGCTGTGAGGAGGGCGGAGGAACCCTGGACGGAGCAGCTGTGAGGAGGGTGGAGGAACCCTGGACGGAGCAGCTGTGAGGAGGGTGGAGGAACCCTGGACGGAGCAGCTGTGAGGAGGGCGGAGGAACCCTGGACGGAGCAGCTGTGAGGAGGGTGGAGGAACCCTGGACGGAGCTGTGAGGAGGGTGGAGGAACCCTGGACGGAGCAGCTGTGAGGAGGGTGGAGGAACCCTGGACGGAGCAGCTGTGAGGAGGGCGGAGGAACCTGGACGGAGCAGCTGTGAGGAGGGCGGAGGAACCTGGACGGAGCAGCTGAGGAGGGTGGAGGAACCTGGACGGAGCAGCTGTGAGGAGGGCGGAGGAACCCTGGACGGAGCAGCTGTGAGGAGGGTGGAGGAACCCTGGACGGAGCAGCTGAGGAGGGCGGAGGAACCCTGGACGGAGCTGTGAGGAGGGCGGAGGAACCCTGGACGGAGCTGTGAGGAGGGTGGAGGAACCCTGGACGGAGCAGCTGTGAGGAGGGTGGAGGAACCCTGGACGGAGCAGCTGTGAGGAGGGCGGAGGAACCCTGGACGGAGCAGCTGTGAGGAGGGTGGAGGAACCCTGGACGGAGCAGCTGAGGAGGGCGGAGGAACCCTGGACGGAGCTGTGAGGAGGGCGGAGGAACCCTGGACGGAGCTGTGAGGAGGGTGGAGGAACCCTGGACGGAGCAGCTGTGAGGAGGGTGGAGGAACCCTGGACGGAGCAGCTGTGAGGAGGGCGGAGGAACCCTGGACGGAGCAGCTGTGAGGAGGGTGGAGGAACCCTGGACGGAGCAGCTGAGGAGGGCGGAGGAACCCTGGACGGAGCTGTGAGGAGGGCGGAGGAACCCTGGACGGAGCTGTGAGGAGGGTGGAGGAACCCTGGACGGAGCAGCTGTGAGGAGGGTGGAGGAACCCTGGACGGAGCAGCTGTGAGGAGGGCGGAGGAACCCTGGACGGAGCAGCTGTGAGGAGGGTGGAGGAACCCTGGACGGAGCTGTGAGGAGGGTGGAGGAACCCTGGACGGAGCAGCTGTGAGGAGGGCGGAGGAACCCTGGACGGAGCAGCTGTGAGGAGGGCGGAGGAACCCTGGACGGAGCAGCTGTGAGGAGGGCGGAGGAACCCTGGACGGAGCAGCTGAGGAGGGTGGAGGAACCCTGGACGGAGCAGCTGTGAGGAGGGTGGAGGAACCTGGACGGAGCAGCTGTGAGGAGGGCGGAGGAACCCTGGATGGAGCAGCTGTGAGGAGGGTGGAGGAACCCTGGACGGAGCTGTGAGGAGGGTGGAGGAACCCTGGACGGAGCTGTGGGGAGGGCGGAGGAACCCTGGACGGAGCAGCTGTGAGGAGGGTGGAGGAACCCTGGACGGAGCTGTGAGGAGGGTGGAGGAACCCTGGACGGAGCAGCTGTGAGGAGGGTGGAGGAACCCTGGACGGAGCAGCTGTGAGGAGGGTGGAGGAACCCTGGATGGAGCAGCTGTGAGGAGGGTGGAGGAACCCTGGACGGAGCTGTGAGGAGGGTGGAGGAACCCTGGACGGAGCTGTGAGGAGGGTGGAGGAACCCTGGATGGAGCAGCTGTGAGGAGGGTGGAGGAACCCTGGACGGAGCTGTGAGGAGGGTGGAGGAACCCTGGACGGAGCTGTGAGGAGGGCGGAGGAACCCTGGACGGAGCAGCTGTGAGGAGGGTGGAGGAACCCTGGACGGAGCAGCTGTGAGGAGGGTGGAGGAACCCTGGACGGAGCTGTGAGGAGGGTGGAGGAACCTGGACGGAGCAGCTGTGAGGAGGGTGGAGGAACCCTGGACGGAGCTGTGAGGAGGGTGGAGGAACCCTGGACGGAGCAGCTGTGAGGAGGGTGGAGGAACCCTGGACGGAGCAGCTGTGAGGAGGGTGGAGGAACCCTGGATGGAGCAGCTGTGAGGAGGGTGGAGGAACCCTGGACGGAGCTGTGAGGAGGGTGGAGGAACCCTGGACGGAGCTGTGAGGAGGGTGGAGGAACCCTGGACGGAGCAGCTGTGTGGAGGGCGGAGGAACCCTGGACGGAGCTGTGAGGAGGGTGGAGGAACCCTGGACGGAGCTGTGAGGAGGGTGGAGGAACCCTGGACGGAGCTGTGAGGAGGGTGGAGGAACCTGGACGGAGCAGCTGTGAGGAGGGTGGAGGAACCCTGGACGGAGCTGTGAGGAGGGTGGAGGAACCCTGGACGGAGCAGCTGTGAGGAGGGTGGAGGAACCTGGACGGAGCAGCTGTGAGGAGGGTGGAGGAACCTGGACGGAGCAGTGAGGAGGGTGGAGGAACCCTGGATGGAGCAGCTGAGGAGGGCGGAGGAACCTGGACGGAGCAGCTGTGAGGAGGGTGGAGGAACCTGGACGGAGCAGTGAGGAGGGTGGAGGAACCCTGGATGGAGCAGCTGTGAGGAGGGTGGAGGAACCCTGGACGGAGCAGCTGAGGAGGGCGGAGGAACCTGGACGGAGCAGCTGTGAGGAGGGTGGAGGAACCTGGACGGAGCAGTGAGGAGGGTGGAGGAACCCTGGACGGAGCTGTGAGGAGGGTGGAGGAACCCTGGACGGAGCTGTGAGGAGGGTGGAGGAACCCTGGATGGAGCAGCTGTGAGGAGGGTGGAGGAACCCTGGACGGAGCAGCTGTGAGGAGGGTGGAGGAACCTGGACGGAGCAGTGAGGAGGGTGGAGGAACCCTGGACGGAGCAGCTGTGAGGAGGGTGGAGGAACCTGGACGGAGCAGCTGTGAGGAGGGTGGAGGAACCCTGGACGGAGCTGTGAGGAGGGTGGAGGAACCCTGGACGGAGCTGTGAGGAGGGTGGAGGAACCCTGGACGGAGCTGTGAGGAGGGCGGAGGAACCCTGGACGGAGCTGTGAGGAGGGTGGAGGAACCCTGGACGGAGCAGCTGTGAGGAGGGTGGAGGAACCCTGGACGGAGCTGTGAGGAGGGTGGAGGAACCCTGGATGGAGCAGCTGTGAGGAGGGTGGAGGAACCTGGACGGAGCAGCTGTGAGGAGGGCGGAGGAACCCTGGACGGAGCAGCTGTGAGGAGGGTGGAGGAACCCTGGACGGAGCTGTGAGGAGGGTGGAGGAACCCTGGATGGAGCAGCTGTGAGGAGGGCGGAGGAACCCTGGACGGAGCTGTGAGGAGGGCGGAGGAACCCTGGACGGAGCAGCTGTGAGGAGGGTGGAGGAACCCTGGACGGAGCAGCTGTGAGGAGGGTGGAGGAACCCTGGACGGAGCAGCTGTGAGGAGGGCGGAGGAACCCTGGACGGAGCAGCTGTGAGGAGGGTGGAGGAACCCTGGACGGAGCTGTGAGGAGGGTGGAGGAACCCTGGACGGAGCAGCTGTGAGGAGGGTGGAGGAACCCTGGACGGAGCAGCTGTGAGGAGGGCGGAGGAACCTGGACGGAGCAGCTGTGAGGAGGGCGGAGGAACCTGGACGGAGCAGCTGAGGAGGGTGGAGGAACCTGGACGGAGCAGCTGTGAGGAGGGCGGAGGAACCCTGGACGGAGCAGCTGTGAGGAGGGTGGAGGAACCCTGGACGGAGCAGCTGAGGAGGGCGGAGGAACCCTGGACGGAGCTGTGAGGAGGGCGGAGGAACCCTGGACGGAGCTGTGAGGAGGGTGGAGGAACCCTGGACGGAGCAGCTGTGAGGAGGGTGGAGGAACCCTGGACGGAGCTGTGAGGAGGGTGGAGGAACCCTGGATGGAGCAGCTGTGAGGAGGGTGGAGGAACCCTGGATGGAGCAGCTGTGAGGAGGGTGGAGGAACCCTGGATGGAGCAGCTGTGAGGAGGGTGGAGGAACCCTGGACGGAGCTGTGAGGAGGGTGGAGGAACCCTGGATGGAGCAGCTGTGAGGAGGGTGGAGGAACCCTGGACGGAGCAGCTGTGAGGAGGGTGGAGGAACCGTGGACGGAGCTGTGAGGAGGGTGGAGGAACCCTGGACGGAGCAGCTGTGAGGAGGGCGGAGGAACCCTGGACGGAGCAGCTGTGAGGAGGGCGGAGGAACCCTGGACGGAGCAGCTGTGAGGAGGGCGGAGGAACCCTGGACGGAGCAGCTGAGGAGGGTGGAGGAACCCTGGACGGAGCAGCTGTGAGGAGGGTGGAGGAACCTGGACGGAGCAGCTGTGAGGAGGGCGGAGGAACCCTGGATGGAGCAGCTGTGAGGAGGGTGGAGGAACCCTGGACGGAGCTGTGAGGAGGGTGGAGGAACCCTGGACGGAGCTGTGAGGAGGGGGGAGGAACCCTGGACGGAGCAGCTGTGAGGAGGGTGGAGGAACCCTGGACGGAGCTGTGAGGAGGGTGGAGGAACCCTGGACGGAGCAGCTGTGAGGAGGGTGGAGGAACCCTGGACGGAACAGCTGTGAGGAGGGTGGAGGAACCCTGGATGGAGCAGCTGTGAGGAGGGTGGAGGAACCCTGGACGGAGCTGTGAGGAGGGTGGAGGAACCCTGGACGGAGCTGTGAGGAGGGTGGAGGAACCCTGGATGGAGCAGCTGTGAGGAGGGTGGAGGAACCCTGGACGGAGCTGTGAGGAGGGTGGAGGAACCCTGGACGGAGCTGTGAGGAGGGCGGAGGAACCCTGGACGGAGCAGCTGTGAGGAGGGTGGAGGAACCCTGGACGGAGCAGCTGTGAGGAGGGTGGAGGAACCCTGGACGGAGCTGTGAGGAGGGTGGAGGAACCTGGACGGAGCAGCTGTGAGGAGGGTGGAGGAACCCTGGACGGAGCTGTGAGGAGGGTGGAGGAACCCTGGACGGAGCAGCTGTGAGGAGGGTGGAGGAACCCTGGACGGAGCAGCTGTGAGGAGGGTGGAGGAACCCTGGATGGAGCAGCTGTGAGGAGGGTGGAGGAACCCTGGACGGAGCTGTGAGGAGGGTGGAGGAACCCTGGACGGAGCTGTGAGGAGGGTGGAGGAACCCTGGACGGAGCAGCTGTGAGGAGGGCGGAGGAACCCTGGACGGAGCTGTGAGGAGGGTGGAGGAACCCTGGATGGAGCAGCTGTGAGGAGGGTGGAGGAACCCTGGACGGAGCTGTGAGGAGGGTGGAGGAACCCTGGACGGAGCTGTGAGGAGGGTGGAGGAACCTGGACGGAGCAGCTGTGAGGAGGGTGGAGGAACCCTGGACGGAGCTGTGAGGAGGGTGGAGGAACCCTGGACGGAGCAGCTGTGAGGAGGGTGGAGGAACCCTGGACGGAGCAGCTGTGAGGAGGGTGGAGGAACCTGGACGGAGCAGCTGTGAGGAGGGTGGAGGAACCTGGACGGAGCAGCTGTGAGGAGGGTGGAGGAACCCTGGACGGAGCTGTGAGGAGGGTGGAGGAACCCTGGACGGAGCAGCTGTGAGGAGGGTGGAGGAACCCTGGACGGAGCAGCTGTGAGGAGGGTGGAGGAACCCTGGATGGAGCAGCTGTGAGGAGGGTGGAGGAACCCTGGACGGAGCTGTGAGGAGGGTGGAGGAACCCTGGACGGAGCTGTGAGGAGGGTGGAGGAACCCTGGACGGAGCTGTGAGGAGGGTGGAGGAACCTGGACGGAGCAGCTGTGAGGAGGGCGGAGGAACCCTGGACGGAGCAGCTGTGAGGAGGGTGGAGGAACCTGGACGGAGCAGCTGTGAGGAGGGTGGAGGAACCCTGGACGGAGCAGCTGTGAGGAGGGTGGAGGAACCTGGACGGAGCTGTGAGGAGGGTGGAGGAACCCTGGATGGAGCAGCTGTGAGGAGGGTGGAGGAACCCTGGACGGAGCAGCTGTGAGGAGGGTGGAGGAACCTGGACGGAGCTGTGAGGAGGGTGGAGGAACCCTGGATGGAGCAGCTGTGAGGAGGGCGGAGGAACCCTGGACGGAGCTGTGAGGAGGGTGGAGGAACCCTGGATGGAGCAGCTGTGAGGAGGGCGGAGGAACCCTGGACGGAGCAGCTGAGGAGGGTGGAGGAACCCTGGACGGAGCAGCTGTGAGGAGGGCGGAGGAACCTGGACGGAGCTGTGAGGAGGGTGGAGGAACCCTGGACGGAGCTGTGAGGAGGGTGGAGGAACCCTGGACGGAGCTGTGAGGAGGGCGGAGGAACCCTGGACGGAGCTGTGAGGAGGGTGGAGGAACCCTGGACGGAGCTGTGAGGAGGGTGGAGGAACCCTGGACGGAGCAGCTGTGAGGAGGGCGGAGGAACCCTGGACGGAGCAGCTGAGGAGGGTGGAGGAACCCTGGACGGAGCAGCTGTGAGGAGGGCGGAGGAACCTGGACGGAGCAGCTGAGGAGGGTGGAGGAACCCTGGACGGAGCTGTGAGGAGGGTGGAGGAACCCTGGACGGAGCTGTGAGGAGGGTGGAGGAACCCTGGACGGAGCTGTGAGGAGGGTGGAGGAACCCTGGATGGAGCAGCTGTGAGGAGGGCGGAGGAACCCTGGACGGAGCTGTGAGGAGGGTGGAGGAACCCTGGACGGAGCAGCTGTGAGGAGGGCGGAGGAACCCTGGACGGAGCAGCTGTGAGGAGGGCGGAGGAACCCTGGACGGAGCAGCTGTGAGGAGGGCGGAGGAACCTGGACGGAGCAGCTGAGGAGGGTGGAGGAACCTGGACGGAGCAGCTGGGAGGAGGGCGGAGGAACCTGGACGGAGCAGCTGAGGAGGGTGGAGGAACCTGGACGGAGCAGCTGAGGAGGGTGGAGGAACCTGGACGGAGGAGCTGAGGAGGGTGGAGGAACCCTGGACGGAGCTGTGAGGAGGGTGGAGGAACCCTGGACGGAGCTGTGAGGAGGGCGGAGGAACCCTGGACGGAGCTGTGAGGAGGGTGGAGGAACCCTGGACGGAGCTGTGAGGAGGGTGGAGGAACCCTGGACGGAGCTGTGAGGAGGGTGGAGGAACCCTGGACGGAGCTGTGAGGAGGGTGGAGGAACCCTGGACGGAGCTGTGAGGAGGGTGGAGGAACCCTGGACGGAGCTGTGAGGAGGGTGGAGGAACCCTGGACGGAGCTGTGAGGAGGGCGGAGGAACCCTGGACGGAGCAGCTGTGAGGAGGGCGGAGGAACCTGGACGGAGCTGTGAGGAGGGTGGAGGAACCCTGGACGGAGCTGTGAGGAGGGCGGAGGAACCCTGGACGGAGCTGTGAGGAGGGTGGAGGAACCCTGGATGGAGCAGCTGTGAGGAGGGCGGAGGAACCCTGGACGGAGCTGTGAGGAGGGTGGAGGAACCCTGGACGGAGCAGCTGTGAGGAGGGCGGAGGAACCCTGGACGGAGCAGCTGTGAGGAGGGCGGAGGAACCCTGGACGGAGCAGCTGTGAGGAGGGCGGAGGAACCTGGACGGAGCAGCTGAGGAGGGTGGAGGAACCTGGACGGAGCAGCTGTGAGGAGGGCGGAGGAACCTGGACGGAGCAGCTGAGGAGGGTGGAGGAACCTGGACGGAGCAGCTGAGGAGGGTGGAGGAACCTGGACGGAGCAGCTGAGGAGGGTGGAGGAACCCTGGACGGAGCTGTGAGGAGGGTGGAGGAACCCTGGACGGAGCTGTGAGGAGGGCGGAGGAACCCTGGACGGAGCTGTGAGGAGGGTGGAGGAACCCTGGACGGAGCTGTGAGGAGGGTGGAGGAACCCTGGACGGAGCTGTGAGGAGGGGGGAGGAACCCTGGACGGAGCTGTGAGGAGGGTGGAGGAACCCTGGACGGAGCTGTGAGGAGGGTGGAGGAACCCTGGACGGAGCTGTGAGGAGGGTGGAGGAACCCTGGACGGAGCTGTGAGGAGGGCGGAGGAACCCTGGACGGAGCAGCTGTGAGGAGGGCGGAGGAACCTGGACGGAGCAGCTGTGAGGAGGGTGGAGGAACCCTGGACGGAGCAGCTGTGAGGAGGGCGGAGGAACCCTGGACGGAGCTGTGAGGAGGGTGGAGGAACCCTGGACGGAGCAGCTGTGAGGAGGGCGGAGGAACCCTGGACGGAGCAGCTGTGAGGAGGGTGGAGGAACCTGGACGGAGCAGCTGTGAGGAGGGCGGAGGAACCCTGGACGGAGCAGCTGTGAGGAGGGTGGAGGAACCCTGGACGGAGCTGTGAGGAGGGCGGAGGAACCCTGGACGGAGCAGCTGTGAGGAGGGCGGAGGAACCCTGGACGGAGCAGCTGTGAGGAGGGTGGAGGAACCCTGGACGGAGCTGTGAGGAGGGCGGAGGAACCCTGGACGGAGCAGCTGTGAGGAGGGTGGAGGAACCCTGGACGGAGCTGTGAGGAGGGCGGAGGAACCCTGGACGGAGCTGTGAGGAGGGTGGAGGAACCCTGGACGGAGCAGCTGTGAGGAGGGCGGAGGAACCCTGGACGGAGCTGTGAGGAGGGTGGAGGAACCCTGGACGGAGCAGCTGAGGAGGGCGGAGGAACCTGGACGGAGCAGTGAGGAGGGTGGAGGAACCCTGGATGGAGCAGCTGTGAGGAGGGTGGAGGAACCTGGACGGAGCAGCTGTGAGGAGGGTGGAGGAACCTGGACGGAGCAGTGAGGAGGGTGGAGGAACCCTGGACGGAGCAGCTGAGGAGGGCGGAGGAACCTGGACGGAGCAGCTGTGAGGAGGGTGGAGGAACCTGGACGGAGCAGTGAGGAGGGTGGAGGAACCCTGGACGGAGCAGCTGAGGAGGGCGGAGGAACCTGGACGGAGCAGTGAGGAGGGTGGAGGAACCCTGGACGGAGCTGTGAGGAGGGTGGAGGAACCCTGGATGGAGCAGCTGAGGAGGGTGGAGGAACCTGGACGGAGCAGCTGTGAGGAGGGTGGAGGAACCTGGACGGAGCAGTGAGGAGGGTGGAGGAACCCTGGATGGAGCAGCTGTGAGGAGGGTGGAGGAACCCTGGACGGAGCTGTGAGGAGGGTGGAGGAACCCTGGACGGAGCTGTGAGGAGGGTGGAGGAACCCTGGATGGAGCAGCTGTGAGGAGGGTGGAGGAACCCTGGACGGAGCAGCTGTGAGGAGGGTGGAGGAACCCTGGATGGAGCAGCTGTGAGGAGGGCGGAGGAACCCTGGACGGAGCAGCTGTGAGGAGGGCGGAGGAACCCTGGACGGAGCAGCTGTGAGGAGGGTGGAGGAACCCTGGACGGAGCTGTGAGGAGGGTGGAGGAACCCTGGACGGAGCAGCTGTGAGGAGGGTGGAGGAACCCTGGACGGAGCTGTGAGGAGGGTGGAGGAACCCTGGATGGAGCAGCTGTGAGGAGGGTGGAGGAACCCTGGATGGAGCAGCTGTGAGGAGGGTGGAGGAACCCTGGACGGAGCTGTGAGGAGGGTGGAGGAACCCTGGATGGAGCAGCTGTGAGGAGGGTGGAGGAACCCTGGACGGAGCAGCTGTGAGGAGGGTGGAGGAACCCTGGACGGAGCTGTGAGGAGGGTGGAGGAACCCTGGACGGAGCAGCTGTGAGGAGGGTGGAGGAACCCTGGACGGAGCAGCTGTGAGGAGGGTGGAGGAACCCTGGACGGAGCAGCTGTGAGGAGGGTGGAGGAACCCTGGACGGAGCTGTGAGGAGGGCGGAGGAACCCTGGATGGAGCAGCTGTGAGGAGGGTGGAGGAACCCTGGACGGAGCTGTGAGGAGGGTGGAGGAACCCTGGACGGAGCAGCTGTGAGGAGGGCGGAGGAACCCTGGACGGAGCAGCTGTGAGGAGGGTGGAGGAACCCTGGATGGAGCAGCTGTGAGGAGGGTGGAGGAACCCTGGACGGAGCTGTGAGGAGGGTGGAGGAACCCTGGACGGAGCTGTGAGGAGGGGGGAGGAACCCTGGATGGAGCAGCTGTGAGGAGGGTGGAGGAACCCTGGACGGAGCTGTGAGGAGGGCGGAGGAACCCTGGATGGAGCAGCTGTGAGGAGGGTGGAGGAACCCTGGACGGAGCTGTGAGGAGGGTGGAGGAACCTGGACGGAGCAGCTGTGAGGAGGGGGGAGGAACCCTGGGCGGAGCAGCTGTGAGGAGGGGGGGGAACCCTGGATGGAGCAGCTGTGAGGAGGGTGGAGGAACCCTGGACGGAGCTGTGAGGAGGGTGGAGGAACCCTGGACGGAGCTGTGAGGAGGGCGGAGGAACCCTGGATGGAGCAGCTGTGAGGAGGGTGGAGGAACCCTGGACGGAGCTGTGAGGAGGGTGGAGGAACCCTGGACGGAGCAGCTGTGAGGAGGGTGGAGGAACCTGGACGGAGCAGCTGTGAGGAGGGCGGAGGAACCCTGGACGGAGCAGCTGTGAGGAGGGTGGAGGAACCCTGGATGGAGCAGCTGTGAGGAGGGTGGAGGAACCCTGGACGGAGCTGTGAGGAGGGTGGAGGAACCTGGACGGAGCTGTGAGGAGGGCGGAGGAACCCTGGACGGAGCTGTGAGGAGGGGGGAGGAACCCTGGACGGAGCAGCTGTGAGGAGGGTGGAGGAACCCTGGACGGAGCAGCTGTGAGGAGGGTGGAGGAACCCTGGACGGAGCTGTGAGGAGGGTGGAGGAACCCTGGACGGAGCTGTGAGGAGGGTGGAGGAACCCTGGATGGAGCAGCTGTGAGGAGGGTGGAGGAACCCTGGACGGAGCTGTGAGGAGGGTGGAGGAACCCTGGACGGAGCAGCTGTGAGGAGGGCGGAGGAACCCTGGACGGAGCAGCTGTGAGGAGGGTGGAGGAACCCTGGACGGAGCAGCTGTGAGGAGGGTGGAGGAACCCTGGACGGAGCAGCTGAGGAGGGTGGAGGAACCTGGACGGAGCAGCTGTGAGGAGGGTGGAGGAACCCTGGACGGAGCAGCTGAGGAGGGTGGAGGAACCCTGGACGGAGCTGTGAGGAGGGTGGAGGAACCCTGGACGGAGCTGTGAGGAGGGTGGAGGAACCCTGGACGGAGCAGCTGAGGAGGGTGGAGGAACCTGGACGGAGCAGCTGTGAGGAGGGTGGAGGAACCCTGGACGGAGCAGCTGAGGAGGGTGGAGGAACCCTGGACGGAGCTGTGAGGAGGGTGGAGGAACCCTGGACGGAGCTGTGAGGAGGGTGGAGGAACCTGGACGGAGCAGCTGTGAGGAGGGTGGAGGAACCCTGGACGGAGCTGTGAGGAGGGTGGAGGAACCCTGGACGGAGCAGTGAGGAGGGTGGAGGAACCCTGGACGGAGCTGTGAGGAGGGTGGAGAAACACTGGACGGAGCTGTGAGGAGGGTGGAGGAACCCTGGACGGAGCTGTGAGGAGGGTGGAGAAACACTGGACGGAGCTGTGAGGAGGGTGGAGGAACCCTGGACGGAGCAGCTGAGGAGGGGGGAGGAACACTGGACGGAGCTGTGAGGAGGGTGGAGGAACCCTGGACGGAGCAGCTGAGGAGGGTGGAGGAACACTGGACGGAGCTGTGAGGAGGGTGGAGGAACCCTGGATGGAGCAGCTGAGGAGGGTGGAGGAACACTGGACGGAGCTGTGAGGAGGGTGGAGGAACCCTGGACGGAGCAGCTGTGAGGAGGGTGGAGGAACCCTGGACGGAGCAGCTGTGAGGAGGGTGGAGGAACCCTGGACGGAGCAGCTGTGAGGAGGGTGGAGGAACCCTGGACGGAGCAGCTGTGAGGAGGGCGGAGGAACCCTGGACGGAGCAGTGAGGAGGGTGGAGGAACCCTGGACGGAGCAGCTGTGAGGAGGGTGGAGGAACACTGGACGGAGCAGCTGTGAGGAGGGTGGAGGAACACTGGACGGAGCAGCTGTGAGGAGGGTGGAGGAACACTGGACGGAGCAGCTGTGAGGAGGGCGGAGGAACCCTGGACAGAGCTGTGAGGAGGGTGGAGGAACCCTGGACAGAGCTGTGAGGAGGGTGGAGGAACCCTGGACGGAGCTGTGAGGAGGGTGGAGGAACCCTGGACGGAGCAGCTGTGAGGAGGGTGGAGGAACCCTGGACGGAGCAGCTGTGAGGAGGGTGGAGGAACCCTGGACGGAGCTGTGAGGAGGGTGGAGGAACCCTGGACGGAGCTGTGAGGAGGGTGGAGGAACCCTGGATGGAGCAGCTGTGAGGAGGGTGGAGGAACCCTGGACGGAGCTGTGAGGAGGGTGGAGGAACCCTGGACGGAGCAGCTGTGAGGAGGGCGGAGGAACCCTGGACGGAGCAGCTGTGAGGAGGGTGGAGGAACCCTGGACGGAGCAGCTGTGAGGAGGGTGGAGGAACCCTGGACGGAGCAGCTGAGGAGGGTGGATGAACCTGGACGGAGCAGCTGTGAGGAGGGTGGAGGAACCCTGGACGGAGCAGCTGAGGAGGGTGGAGGAACCCTGGACGGAGCTGTGAGGAGGGTGGAGGAACCCTGGACGGAGCTGTGAGGAGGGTGGAGGAACCCTGGACGGAGCAGCTGAGGAGGGTGGAGGAACCTGGACGGAGCAGCTGTGAGGAGGGTGGAGGAACCCTGGACGGAGCAGCTGAGGAGGGTGGAGGAACCCTGGACGGAGCTGTGAGGAGGGTGGAGGAACCCTGGACGGAGCTGTGAGGAGGGTGGAGGAACCTGGACGGAGCAGCTGTGAGGAGGGTGGAGGAACCCTGGACGGAGCTGTGAGGAGGGTGGAGGAACCCTGGACGGAGCAGTGAGGAGGGTGGAGGAACCCTGGACGGAGCTGTGAGGAGGGTGGAGAAACACTGGACGGAGCTGTGAGGAGGGTGGAGGAACCCTGGACGGAGCTGTGAGGAGGGTGGAGAAACACTGGACGGAGCTGTGAGGAGGGTGGAGGAACCCTGGACGGAGCAGCTGAGGAGGGTGGAGGAACACTGGACGGAGCTGTGAGGAGGGTGGAGGAACCCTGGACGGAGCAGCTGAGGAGGGTGGAGGAACACTGGACGGAGCTGTGAGGAGGGTGGAGGAACCCTGGATGGAGCAGCTGAGGAGGGTGGAGGAACACTGGACGGAGCTGTGAGGAGGGTGGAGGAACCCTGGACGGAGCAGCTGTGAGGAGGGTGGAGGAACCCTGGACGGAGCAGCTGTGAGGAGGGTGGAGGAACCCTGGACGGAGCAGCTGTGAGGAGGGTGGAGGAACCCTGGACGGAGCAGCTGTGAGGAGGGCGGAGGAACCCTGGACGGAGCAGTGAGGAGGGTGGAGGAACCCTGGACGGAGCAGCTGTGAGGAGGGTGGAGGAACACTGGACGGAGCAGCTGTGAGGAGGGTGGAGGAACACTGGACGGAGCAGCTGTGAGGAGGGTGGAGGAACACTGGACGGAGCAGCTGTGAGGAGGGCGGAGGAACCCTGGACAGAGCTGTGAGGAGGGTGGAGGAACCCTGGACAGAGCTGTGAGGAGGGTGGAGGAACCCTGGACGGAGCTGTGAGGAGGGTGGAGGAACCCTGGACAGAGCTGTGAGGAGGGTGGAGGAACCCTGGACGGAGCAGCTGAGGAGGGTGGAGGAACCTGGACGGAGCAGCTGTGAGGAGGGCGGAGGAACCTGGACGGAGCAGCTGAGGAGGGTGGAGGAACCCTGGACGGAGCTGTGAGGAGGGTGGAGGAACCCTGGACGGGGCTGTGAGGAGGGCGGAGGAACCCTGGACGGAGCTGTGAGGAGGGTGGAGGAACCCTGGACGGAGCTGTGAGGAGGGTGGAGGAACACTGGACGGAGCTGTGAGGAGGGTGGAGGAACCCTGGACGGAGCTGTGAGGAGGGTGGAGGAACCCTGGACGGAGCTGTGAGGAGGGTGGAGGAACCCTGGACGGAGCTGTGAGGAGGGCGGAGGAACCCTGGACGGAGCAGCTGTGAGGAGGGCGGAGGAACCTGGACGGAGCTGTGAGGAGGGTGGAGGAACCCTGGACGGAGCAGCTGTGAGGAGGGCGGAGGAACCCTGGACGGAGCTGTGAGGAGGGTGGAGGAACCCTGGACGGAGCAGCTGTGAGGAGGGTGGAGGAACCCTGGACGGAGCTGTGAGGAGGGCGGAGGAACCCTGGACGGAGCAGCTGTGAGGAGGGCGGAGGAACCCTGGACGGAGCAGCTGTGAGGGGGGGGGAGGAACCCTGGACGGAGCTGTGAGGAGGGCGGAGGAACCCTGGACGGAGCAGCTGTGAGGAGGGTGGAGGAACCCTGGACGGAGCTGTGAGGAGGGCGGAGGAACCCTGGACGGAGCTGTGAGGAGGGTGGAGGAACCCTGGACGGAGCAGCTGTGAGGAGGGTGGAGGAACCCTGGACGGAGCAGCTGAGGAGGGCGGAGGAACCTGGACGGAGCAGTGAGGAGGGTGGAGGAACCCTGGATGGAGCAGCTGTGAGGAGGGTGGAGGAACCTGGACGGAGCAGCTGTGAGGAGGGTGGAGGAACCTGGACGGAGCAGTGAGGAGGGTGGAGGAACCCTGGACGGAGCTGTGAGGAGGGTGGAGGAACCCTGGACGGAGCTGTGAGGAGGGTGGAGGAACCCTGGATGGAGCAGCTGTGAGGAGGGTGGAGGAACCCTGGACGGAGCTGTGAGGAGGGCGGAGGAACCCTGGACGGAGCTGTGAGGAGGGTGGAGGAACCCTGGACGGAGCAGCTGTGAGGAGGGTGGAGGAACCTGGACGGAGCAGCTGTGAGGAGGGTGGAGGAACCTGGACGGAGCAGCTGTGAGGAGGGCGGAGGAACCCTGGACGGAGCAGCTGTGAGGAGGGTGGAGGAACCCTGGACGGAGCTGTGAGGAGGGTGGAGGAACCCTGGATGGAGCAGCTGTGAGGAGGGCGGAGGAACCCTGGACGGAGCAGCTGAGGAGGGTGGAGGAACCTGGACGGAGCAGCTGTGAGGAGGGCGGAGGAACCCTGGACGGAGCAGCTGTGAGGAGGGTGGAGGAACCCTGGACGGAGCTGTGAGGAGGGTGGAGGAACCCTGGATGGAGCAGCTGTGAGGAGGGCGGAGGAACCCTGGACGGAGCTGTGAGGAGGGCGGAGGAACCCTGGACGGAGCAGCTGTGAGGAGGGTGGAGGAACCCTGGACGGAGCAGCTGTGAGGAGGGTGGAGGAACCCTGGACGGAGCAGCTGTGAGGAGGGCGGAGGAACCTGGACGGAGCAGCTGAGGAGGGTGGAGGAACCTGGACGGAGCAGCTGTGAGGAGGGCGGAGGAACCCTGGACGGAGCAGCTGTGAGGAGGGCGGAGGAACCCTGGACGGAGCAGCTGAGGAGGGTGGAGGAACCTGGACGGAGCAGCTGTGAGGAGGGCGGAGGAACCCTGGACGGAGCAGCTGAGGAGGGCGGAGGAACCCTGGACGGAGCAGCTGTGAGGAGGGCGGAGGAACCTGGACGGAGCAGCTGAGGAGGGTGGAGGAACCTGGACGGAGCAGCTGTGAGGAGGGCGGAGGAACCCTGGACGGAGCAGCTGTGAGGAGGGCGGAGGAACCCTGGACGGAGGAGCTGAGGGGGTGGAGGAACCCTGGACGGAGCAGCTGTGAGGAGGGTGGAGGAACCCTGGACGGAGCAGCTGTGAGGAGGGTGGAGGAACCCTGGACGGAGCAGCTGTGAGGAGGGTGGAGGAACCCTGGACGGAGCTGTGAGGAGGGCGGAGGAACCCTGGATGGAGCAGCTGTGAGGAGGGTGGAGGAACCCTGGACGGAGCTGGGAGGAGGGTGGAGGAACCCTGGACGGAGCAGCTGTGAGGAGGGTGGAGGAACCTGGACGGAGCAGCTGTGAGGAGGGCGGAGGAACCCTGGACGGAGCAGCTGTGAGGAGGGTGGAGGAACCCTGGATGGAGCAGCTGTGAGGAGGGTGGAGGAACCCTGGACGGAGCTGTGAGGAGGGTGGAGGAACCCTGGACGGAGCTGTGAGGAGGGCGGAGGAACCCTGGATGGAGCAGCTGTGAGGAGGGCGGAGGAACCCTGGACGGAGCTGTGAGGAGGGTGGAGGAACCCTGGACGGAGCAGCTGTGAGGAGGGTGGAGGAACCCTGGATGGAGCAGCTGTGAGGAGGGTGGAGGAACCCTGGACGGAGCAGTGAGGAGGGTGGAGGAACCTGGACGGAGCAGTGAGGAGGGTGGAGGAGCCCTGGACGGAGCTGTGAGGAGGGTGGAGGAACCTGGACGGAGCAGTGAGGAGGGTGGAGGAGCCCTGGACGGAGCAGTGAGGAGGGTGGAGGAACCTGGACGGAGCAGTGAGGAGGGTGGAGGAGCCCTGGACGGAGCTGTGAGGAGGGTGGAGGAACCTGGACGGAGCAGTGAGGAGGGTGGAGGAGCCCTGGACAGAGCTGTGAGGAGGGTGGAGGAACCCTGCTCCCTGGACACTCTGCTTCACGGCTCTTCATGATGAAACGTTGTTTCTCCGTTGGATTCATCACCTCGTCGCTGTCCGTCCTCCACACGGCCGCTGGAAACAAACGTAGGCGACTTCAGTCCGACAGCACGCCACCGGGAGCAGCGTTTTACCACGCCATGCGCTGGGCCTCATGGGAACTGTAGTATTCCTTCAGGAAGAACTCTACCGCTTTGTCCACTGGCGCCGCCAAAATCAACCAAAACTGAAAGTTCCTCAGTGTCGCTGTTACTGTGTAGGCAATATAGTTATTGCTGATTTAATTTCAACAACAACACTTGCATGATGGGCACTGAACTGAAATAAATAAAAAGAAAACTGCAGAAAAAAAACAATTTATTAAAAAAAATCCCACATCAAGCAAATTTAAAGGGGTTCAAACGCCACACAGGTCAAAGTTAAGCACCGACAAAACACGCAATTCAAGTTTCATTTCCACTTTCATCATATGTGCGCTCTTGATTTCGTTCTGTGCCTTATATCAGCCTTTTCCTTTTTATTTTTCTGATAATTCGGCCGAGTGCTTTATGGCAGAAGATGAGGAACGGACCGTGTTTCACCGTTTAAAGCGCCGCGGCGCCGGGAGAGAGCCGATCGAGCGTTCTCTGTCCCGGCTGGGAGCTCTTCTCTAACTCTTCTCATAGACCTTTTTCACAAAAACTGGAAATACGCAATCAGTGGGTAACTTTTCTTCCGGTCCAGCGTCAAATCCATTCACTTTCTTGGAGATGGATCGCGTTTTCAGTCTATGGGCCGTATTTTCACGGCGCAACGCAGAGATCGCAAACCGGCGGTGGCGCAGTCATATTTTCGTGAATGGGTTTCTGACCGGTCCGCTGCGCTCGCGCCGAGATGGGCGTGGCCGCGCGCCCGGGGGAGGGGTGGACAGAATCAGCTGGGCGCAGTGATCATTTTGTGCAGAAGGTGTGCGCAGGCAGGGGAGGGAAGATCTGATGGTGATTCGTCTGAGAAAACCTCAGAGGTTTCCAGCTGGTCAGCGCCGTTCAGACCACTGAGGAAATAAATACTTTCTAAACGCTTCCTCCTCTGTTCAGGCTGCTGCCTTTGAGCCTGAAGCGCTCCTGTGATTCTGTAGAAGCTATTTGTCGTTGGAAAATAATAGTGAGTGAGTGAGTGAATGAATGAATGAATGAATGAATGAATACAAATAACTTGAGTTTGAGCACTGATGTCGCATCAAGCGCAGCCGTTTGTCCCGACCCCAATGTCATTTCTTGGAGTCGCCAAATAATTATGGAGAAACATAGATGCACAGAAATAATTTTGAATGATTGTTTCTGACGGGAGGATTTTTTTGGCTTTGTTTTGTGTGTGTGTGTGTGTGTGTGTGTGTGTGTGTGTGTGTGTGTTTTAATTATTATTTGTTTATTTTGTGTGTTTCTGATCCGGTCTTCGTCCAGAGACATGGGCAGCAGCGGCGGCTCAGTGACCGGTACCAGCTGACCCAGGACCAGACGTGGTGCCTGGGCTGAGCGGGTGGCGCCGCGGACCGGGGGTCCGCTGAGCGCCGCTGTCGGCGGGCTGCCGGCTGAGCGCCGCTGAGCGCCGCTGTCGGCGGGCTGCCGGCTGAGCGCCGCTGTCGGCGGGCTGCTGGCTGAGCGCCGCTGAGCGCCGCTGTCGGCGGGCTGCCGGCTGAGCGCCGCTGAGCGCCGCTGTCGGCGGGCTGCCGGCTGAGCGCCGCTGAGCGCCGCTGTCGGCGGGCTGCCGGCTGAGCGCCGCTGAGCGCCGCTGTCGGCGGGCTGCCGGCTGAGCGCCGCTGAGCGCCGCTGTCGGCGGGCTGCCAGCTGAGCGCTGCTGTCGGCGGGCTGCCGGCTGCTCTGCGCCGCAGCGTCTGGAGCCTCGCGGCGGAGCCGAGGGCTACGGAACACGCGGCTGAGCTGAAGATGTTTGACCTGTTTCAGCAGATATCCATCAGGACAAACCCTCTGCTCAGGGCTGAAGACTGCTCAGCATCACATCCTGTGAAGAGGGACAGAGATCTTTTCATCATGTCACAGAAACTGAAGAATGCTTCACCTGGGAGGACAGAATCTGGATCGCTTTATGCTTCTAATACGATTGTTTTCAATGGGATTGGACAAAAAACACCCATGTGCCATAGTCACCCACAATATGAACCATCAAACCCGCAACTGTTGCGCAGTGTGTTTTCCCTCTAAATGCAGGTGATTCACACCAGAGCAGCCAAGACGGTCTGACAGACCGTTTGGGTTTTTATAATTCAAATAAATCTGTTAAAAATAATCCCCTGTCCTCTAATTCTTTGACTTTTCCTAAATATGTGTCTTGTATGTTTTTCTGAAGCAAATAAGGTCCTAACAATGACACACAAAGCATTTCTACCTCCAAAAAAGATGAAAAAAAGACACACTTTGCAGGGCTTTTTTTTCTGCTATTGATTTGTTGTGGTTGATGAGAGCATCTGAACGGGGAGCTCTGACAGCAGACAGTCAGACAGACGGCCAAGAGTATCAACCAAATCCCAAAAGACAATGAAAAGAGGCGTAATGAAGCGATATTCAGAGGAAGAAGCTTTAGCAGTGATCCAGGAGGTCAGTGAGGGGAGTCGACGGCGGAGACGTGTCGGACATCAGCCATCCGGACCGGAGTGAAGAGGAGGAACGTTCTGAGTCACAGTCAGAACAGCCGCGAAACAAATGGAATCCTGCTGCCCCAAAAATACCCGACCGACCTCCAGCTGCTGCACAGTCCAGCAGAACCTGCAGCGGCGCCACCTCCAGGTAGAGAGAATTACTGCAGGCTGCTGTCAGTTTACAACTAAATAAT
This sequence comes from Salarias fasciatus, assembly GCF_902148845.1. Taxonomy (NCBI): domain Eukaryota; kingdom Metazoa; phylum Chordata; class Actinopteri; order Blenniiformes; family Blenniidae; genus Salarias; species Salarias fasciatus. Next base: position 376,130 of record NW_021941378.1, on the reverse strand, counting down.
AATAATATAAAATGGTGTAAAAAATAAATAAACTAATGTAATAAAATTCAACACAACAGGTGGTTGGAGCCCTGCAGCGTCTCCAGAGGGGCCAGTTACAGATTCAGGTCAAATATTATCTCCTCCATCAAAGTGCAGCAAACCATGTATTTTTCGTTTCCAAAAATTAATTTTTGAACAAATATATTTTCGGAATAAATCCCTTTGTCCTGTGGAGCCTGCAGTCCCAGAATCAGATGAGCAGGGTGAGGACGGACCGTGTGGGGGGGGGGAGACTTATTTTACTCATTTTAATATGTTCTTGATTATTATTGACGGTTAATAATACAACCGTTTTGTGTGTGTTGGTGTGTGTGTGTGTGTGTTTATCAGGGAAAGGACTGCACAGTGTGAGTGAGAGGTGACGCTGCGCAAATGCGCACTGTAGAAAGTTTTAAATACATTTTAAAACCTGATTTGAGGCATTAATACAGCAGACATGAGGCATTAAAAGGTTTGCTGATTCTCTTGACTTAATATTTTCATTATTTATCTTAATTTCTAATCCATTAGATTACAGAAAAACAACCTGTTGGTGTGCTCCTGCGCAAAAACACTGCAAAATGTGTGCCGGTGTGGCTGAGCGCTCGGCCTGTGGAGGGGGGGGAATGCTGGCAGTCCCAGTGTTCACCAGCGTTACACAGAGAGGGCTGCGCTTCCAACCATTTTCGCCCTCGGCCTAAGCCGAAATCAAGGGAAAATAAAATGATAAGGAATGGTAAAACGAAAGAGACGACGAAAAGGAGGCCAACTGGAAAAAAATAAAGTAACCCAAAAATGCGCGTTCTGCAGCACCACGTTTTGACCGCTGTTGGTCTTCTCCAGACAAAAATAAATCAATAAATAAATAGAATAAAATAAAGGAACTACAGTAAGTGTGTTGAGAGTCAGTTGTCTGTGACTCATAGATTCAAACTTCAATTTTCAAATCACAAAGGTTGAGTGTCTTCTGGCAGAGCTGGCGGACTGTTCGTGTTGGTGAAGGGATGTCGAGCATTACAGAGAAGGCGTTCTGTTCTGCTGGGGTTCGGGGTTCGTATTCATATTTAATCAATAAGTAATCTGTATACATGTGCATACAATAAAGTCGGCAAGTCTTTAGAGGTACAAGACAGATTCATTTAATATTTATGTGCATCTGAACCTGATTTGTGACACAAAGAAGCAGAAATAAGTTTAATTCCTCTCAGATGGTCTGGGATGCAGCAGAGCAGCCAGGAAATCAAATGTATTTCATCATGTTAATTTAGCAGTGAGCTTCGCTGCAGTGCATTCAAAAATGAGGAGAGGTGTTCATTTGATTGGTCGAATTGTGCTCAGCTGGGTAAAACCCACTTTCTCTCCTCCCTCTTGCGCCACCTGCGCCGGTGGGCGGGACGGAGGCGGGACTGCCCCGCTCTGCGCCCGTTCTTTATTTTTAAATTAGCAAAATGTTGTGGACACGCCCCGTTGACTTCTTGCGCCCAAAGCCCGCCACAGCCCGCCGAGACCGCGCATAGACCGGGCGCAGTTCACCAATTTAGAGCGCCATGTCTCCAACATTTGCCCATCATTTCCTTCGCTGATGTGGAAAGGATGGTGGAAGAGAAGTCAGTGACGAACAAGTCAAAGATGAAGAAAGGATACAAGTTTTTCCACGACAACTTCATAGAAAAACACGAAGGTAAGTAGAGAGTTAGCATGTTAGGCTAAGTGCTACTGAACCCTAGCCACTGTTACTGTTGCCAACTCCCAGAGATTGAAATAAGGGCAGCTGAAAAAAAACTGGGTTTTGGGGGTGAAAAACGCATATATAACAGCATTTTGCCACAGTTATACCTATTACAGACTATACAAACACATTAGGCTACTGCATCACACCTACAATAACTCATGATCAGCTTGATCGGTTTGTGTTTGAGGCCCACAGTGAGACAGTTATCATTCCAGCATCATCATGATGGACAGCAGCTCTCAGCCACTGACCGGACGTAGAGCAGCTCAGCAGCTCCTTCAGAGGAGACTGAGACCCTCAGAGCAGGAAGGAGCTGCCACAGGCCTCTCATCCCACCGCTGTCAGGCTGGACACTTCTACTGTGGAGAATATGAGCAATAATCCTGGACATTAGAATATCCTGCACCCCCCTAAGAAATTCAGCGACACTTTATCATCCATTCACTCCGCTAAAACATATTGTACATATTATATATCATACTGTATAGTTATATACTGCATATTGTATTGTGTATATTGTTTATATTATATATTTCCTGTTAACCACAGACGATTGACGATGGACGTCACATCCTGGCTGCTGCGCTACAGCTTTAACGCTGCACTAACTCTGACAAATAGCAAAGGAAAGCAAATGAAAGCTTGCATCAAAGTCGCTATTGGGACGGACATTGGCGATTTAGAATCAGAATCAGAATCAGAATCAGTTTATTGTCATTGCACAAAGTGCAACGAAATTTCAAGCAGCATCCGTGTATATATAATTTAAAAGAACAACCAACAATAGTGCAAATTTAAAAGGAAAACATAAATAGAAAAAAAAATCATATATAGAAAAGAACTTGCAGTATTTGCAGATTGTTGCACATTTCCATGAGTGCGTGTCTGTCAGTGACCCTTCAGATTCAGTGCAGTGATGGCTTGTGGAAAGAAGCAGTTTCTTAGTCTGTTTGTCTTTGTTTTGATGGACCTGTAGCGCCTGCCAGAGGGGAACAGTTCGAACAGGTGGTGTGCTGGGTGGGTACTGTCTCTTTTGATTGCCTCAGCTCTGCTGAGGCAGCGGGATGCGAATAAGTCTCTGATGGAGGGAAGAGGGCATCCGATGATCTTTTCAGCTGTTCTCACCACTCTCTGTAGTCTCTGCCTGTCTGCCTCGGTGCAGTGGGAGAACCACACGGTGATGCAGTCGGTCAGGATGCTCTCGATGGTGGAGCGGTAGAAGGTCACCAGCAGCTTCTCACAGATGTTACTTTTCCTGAGAACTCTCAGGAAGTGCAGACGCTGCTGTGCCTTCTTAAAGACAGCTGAGGTGTTTGCAGACCAGGAGAGGTTGTCGGTGATCACGGTGCCCAGGAAGGTGAAGGTGTGGACCCTCTCCACTGGATCCACATGTATGAAAAGGGGAGGTGGATCAGACCTGCGTTTCCTAAAGTCCACGATGACTTCTTTGGACTTTGTGGTGTTCAGAGACAGGTTGTTTGCCGAGCACCACTCAGCCAGTTTCAGGACTTCATCCCTGTAGGCAGACTCATCGCCCCTGGTGATCAGTCCCACCACCGTTGTATCATCCGCAAACTTAATGATGGTGTTGCTGGAGTGGGCGGGTCTGCAGTCCGTGGTGTAGAGGGTGTAGAGCAGTGGACTCAGCACACACCCTTGTGGAGAGCCTGTGCTCAGTGACCGGGTGGAGGACTGGTGGGGCCCCAGTTTAACCGTCTGGGGTCGGTTTGTCAGGAAATCTTTGATCCAGGTGCAGGTGAGTGGGGGGAGTCCCAGATCGATCAATTTCCTGACCAGGGTGTCGGGGATGATGGTATTAAAGGCTGAGGTGAAGTCAACGAAGAGCATCCTGACGTAGCTCTCCCGGTGTTCTAAGTGGCTCAGCGCAGTGTGCAGTGTGATGGCTATAGCGCCCTCTGTTGACCTGTTTGCTCTGTAAGCGAACTGGTAGGGGTCGAGAGAGGCAGGAAGGCAGGACATGATGTGGTTGAGAACCAGCCGTTCCAGGCACTTAGTGATGATGGGTGTGAGTGCCACTGGGCGGTAGTCCTTATGGCTGGTGGTGGCAGATTTCTTTGGCACTGGGATAATGGTGGCAGACTTCAGGCACGCTGGGATGGTGGACTGTGTCAGGGAGAGGTTAAAGATTTTGGTGAATCCCTGCGAGAGTTGTGTGGCGCAGGCCTTGAGCACCTTCCCTGGTACACCGTCCGGTCCAGAAGCTTTCCTGGGGTTCACCTTTTTCAGCACCCTTTCCACTTCATGTGCCTGCACAGTCAGTGCTTGGGAGCTGGAAGTTGGATGTGGCTGAGGGGGTGTGACTGCAGCCTTTTGGGCGGGGGTCTCAAAGCGTGCAAAGAAGGTGTTCAACTCCTCTGCTAGTGCGGTGCTCGGGACCACTCCTGAGTTTGTATGACCCTTGAAGTTTGTGATCTGCTGAATTCCCTGCCACACCAACCGAGAGTTGTTGTCAGAGAGGTGGCTTTCAATCCTCGGTCTGTGCTCTGCTTTCGCTTTCCTGATTCCTCTCTTCAGGTCAGCCCTGGCATCACTGTACAGTTCCTTGCTTCCAGATCTGAAGGCGGTGTTTCGGTCCATGAGGAGTGTCTTGACATGGCTGTTCATCCAGGGCTTCTGATTTGGGAACACTCGATGCGTTTTTCCACTGTTACATTCCCCGTACAGAACTTAATGTAGGATAGTACAGCCTCTGTGTGTAGGGTCAGGTCCTGGTGTTCAGAGACACTCCATTCAGTGTGCTGGAAACAGTGCTGGAGTTGAAGAAGAGCATCTTCGGGCCAGGTTGTGATGGTCTTGGTCACTGGAGCTGTGCCTCTTCTTAGCGGTGTGTGAGCAGGGGCGAGGAGCAGAGACAGGTGGTCTGACTGGCCTCAGTGTGGCAGTTGTATGGCTCTGTATGCATGTTTGATGTTTGTATAGACGTGATCTAAGGTGTTTTCCCCTCTGGTAGCACAGCTTACATGTTGGTAGAATTTAGGCAGGACAGACTTCAGGTTTGCCTGGTTGAAGTCTCCTGCAACAATGTGTACGCCGTCGGGGTAAGACTGCTGTAATGTATTTAATACGTCCGCTGATAGCGTGAGAGCTATGCTAGTGTTAGCATCCGGTGGTATATAAGCGGCCGTGATTAGCACAGCTTTTAGCTCCCTGGGCAGGAAAAACGGACGGGCTTTGACAGAAATGAACTCTATGTCCGGTGAGCAGTGTGTGTGCATAATAGTGTTATTTGTAGACCAGTCGTTGTGTACGTAAATGCACAGGCCACCACCTCTCCTCTTACCGGAATCACTGTTGCGGTCCCACCGGTACATTGAGCGGCCTGCTAGCTGCACTGCGGCGTCGGGGATCCGCGGGTGAAGCCAGGTTTCTGATATGATCGATACACAGCAGTCTCTCACGTATCGATTTCCTTCCATGAGCAGTTCTAGTTCATCCATTTTGTGGATCAGAGACCGTGCGTTGGTCAGAAACATACTCGGGAGGGGAGGCTTGTGTGGCTTCTCCTCAGTCGGGCTAGCAGGCCAGACCGGCAGCCTCGCTTCTGCTTCCTCTCTCTTCTCCGCCTACGCCGCCTGCCGGGCCCGACAAACATCCACGGAGCGCCGGGCGGTCTCCCGATGTTGTTTGGAATGTTGTAGAAACGGCTCGATTCTGCTGATATTGTTCGTTTTGCATTAAATCCAATATCCAGAAGTTCCTGGCGGCTGTAGACGAGATTTGCGCGTGAAAGGACAAACAAAACACTTAAAAGAAGGAAAAACACGGAGCTACGAGCCGCAGCGTCTGTGCGCGCCGCCATCTTGGATTTACAGAAATTTATCTCTCCTCATCGGATTACATGCGTTACATTCCCCTTGCGGGGAAAATAACTCACTTCTAGCTGCCACTACTCGCCGAGGCAAGCCGGTAAGCTAACTGAGCTAACAGCTACCAGCTGACAGAGCGGCTAGTGAAGCCGCTGTGCCTGCGTCCTCGCCACCGGTGAGACGATCGCTGAGCTCGAAGCGACTGGATAAATGCAAACTGATGAGCGAGTATGGGGCCAAAGAAAGGCAGCGCTGTGATGGAGGAGGAGCTAGAAGAAATAAAGAAGATGCTGACCTCGTTAACTTCGGAGGTGGGAAGAATTGCGACTCAACAACAAACTTTATTGGACCTTGCATTTGAAATCAAAGAACTAAAGAAACAAAATGAACAAAAAGACTTTGTTTGGCGGATCCAGAGCAATATACAAGAATGAATGATTTGATAATAACTGGACTGGACATCAGGCCACGCTCCTACGCAAGGGCCGTGGATTCAGATAGAGAACCAAGTGAAAAAGATCTGGAGTCTGTGGAGCAACAGGTGATCCACTTTATGGAGAGTAAAGGAATCGCTCCGGACAACCGAGACGTAGAGGCATGCCGTCCGCTGCCTCGCAGAGATCGGCAGCTCAAACCAGCTGTCATCCTCAGATTTGCAAACAGGAAACAAAATATGCTCTTCTAAAGCAAGGAATGAAGTTAAAGGGAACTGATGCATATATCGATGAACATTTGACGAAGGAAAATGCTGACATTGCCAAGTTTGCTCGACAATTGCGCAGACAGAACAAAATCCAGGCAACGTGGACATCCAATTGTAGGGTGTTGATCAAACTCAATGGAACTCCTGAACAAGCAAAAGGCACCTGGATCAGAGAAGCAAAGGAACTAGAGAAGTATGCAACATGACAAGGTGACAAGTGACACGGATGAACTAATATGGCAGACACTTTATCTGTGACTTCATCCTTACCAGATACTGAGGATGAAAATGGTCAAAGAACAGAACTGGAGACATTCTCAATGGAGGAATACAGAGTAACCAGGACCTTGCATTTTTACAATGACATCGACTAGAACTGTAGGTACTATGACGAACATGGATAAAAGAAAATAGACCTGGAAACTTCGATCTTGATGATTATCACATGTTTACACAAAATAGAAATCACAAGTCTGGTGGAGGAGTGGCACTTTATATACATAAAAACTTCGATGCACAATTAGTTCATAAAATGACAATGGCAATTGACCAAGTTTTTGAATGCATTACTGTGGAAATTAAAGTAGAAAAACGGAAAAAATATTCTTATTTCCTGTATGTATAGAGCACCGCGTGCAGATATGGCAATATTTACAGAACAAATAGACAAATTATTTACAGATTGCTTCCATAAGGACACATATGTATGTGGAGAATTTAATGTTGATCTATTAAAAACAAAAAGACACGGACCCACAGGAAAATGTGTGGACACAATGTTTAGCCTAGCTCTGTATCCAGTCATTTCAAGGCCGACAAGAGTAACTGCACACGGTGCTTCCCTAATCAACAATATCTTTAGTAGTGTTTTTCACAAAGTCACAAGTGGAATCTTAATTAACGATATTAGTGACAACTTGCCAATTTTTGTAATTTCATCTATGATGGAAACAAACAAAAATCAAAAAAGAATAGTGGTAAAAAAGGTAAGAAAACGGTCTGAACAATCTATTATAGCCTTACAGGAAAGTTTGTCTGAAATAAATTGGGATAATGTCTTGGAAGAAAATGATGTTAATAAAGCTTATTCAAACTTTATCAATGCATTCAAGCACGTGTACGACAAATATTGCCCTGAAATTGTGCTCAAATATGAACACAACACAAAAAAGAGTCCATGGTTGGCAAAGGGGGTTGTTAAATGCATGTAAAAGAAAAATTCACTGTATCGATCATTATAAGGAAAAGAACCACCGAGGCAGAAACAAAGTATAAGAGATATAAGAACAGATTAACAATGATATTAAGGAAAAGTAGGAAAGATTATTACAAAGAATTGATCGAGAAAAACAAAAACAATAAGAAAGGATTATGGAATACTTTAAACCACGTAATGAATAAAAAATCTAAGTCAGTATCTTTTCCTGACCATATGTACAACAATCATGGTAAAATTACGAATATTAGTTCTATAGTAAATGCATTTAACGATTATTTTGTCAGCACTGGCCCTCAGTTAGCCACAAAAATTATAACAACAGATCACAATGATGCCACATGTAATGTTACAAATAACCTGAATTCTATATTTTTGTCTGCAACTAATGAAAACGAAATAATAAATATAGTTAATAAATGTCAGAATAAAACATCTACGGATTGGAACGACCTTGATATGACAATAATCAAAAAAGTAATAAAACAAATTGTAAAAGCTTTAACTTATATCTGTAATCAATCTTTAAGAAATGGCGAATTCCCAAATCTTATGAAAATCGCCAAGGTCACTCCAATCTTTAAAAGTGGTGACAGGCACCAGTTCACAAACTATCGACCCATTTCCATACTCCCACAACTATCACAAATTTTAGAAAAACTCTTTGTTGCTCGACTAGATCGCTTCAGTGACAAATACAATCTACTTAATGAAAGTCAGCGTGGTTTTCGAAAGAACATGTCAACATCACTTGCTCTAATTGATCTCATAGAGGAAGTGACTGATAAAATTTACAATAAATTGCATTCCATAGGCATCTTCCTAGATCTACAGAAAGCATCTGACACTATAGACCATGAAATACTATTAAACAAGCTGCAAAAATATGGGATCAGAGGGCTGGCATTTAGTTGGATAAAGTCATATTTAAAAAACAGACAACAGTATTTGCAATTGGGAGAACATGCATCAAAATTAAAATTCATATCATGCGGTGTACCTCAGGGATCTGTTTTAGGGCCAAAACTTTTTCTGTTATACATCAATGAATTGTGTAACGTAACAACTAAATTAAAATTTATATTATTTGCAGATGATACAACAATTCTGGGTTCTGGCAAAGATCTGCAGCTATGACTGACAGAAATCACAGTAGAATTACGTAAAATCAAAAAATGGTTTCATAGAAATAAAATATCATTAAATGTATCAAAAACAAAAATGATGTTATTTGGGAAAGGTAGAAGAGAACACCAAATTGAAATCCATATTGATGATGTAAGTATCGCTTGTGTAAAGGAATATACATTTCTGGGAGTGATCTTGCGTCACGATATTAGCTGGAGATCACATATTGCCAGTATATGCCGAAAAATAGCAAAAAATATAGCAATAATAGGGAAATATAGATACATACTAGATCAAAAAACCCTGGTTATGTTCAATTTCAATTTCAATGTATTTATTTATTTAATAGGGACAGTGCATATTAATGAACAGCATGTGTAAATATGCCGGAATGTAGCCCTGGGCTATTTTCCATCTGTAGTCCCGAGACAGGCGAATGTGACAATTGTCACGTAAACAAAGAAAACGACAGGGAATCAGTGACAGGGCAGAATACAGGGGTCACAATACACCACAATGAACAATCATAGAGGTAGACAAAAAACAAGAACACCACACAAAAACAATTCACAACCACACACCCGGACGAGAGGACCTGAACAAAGATTGCCAAACCAGTAAATTCATCATAGTTACATTAAATAAAATTATAGATACAAATTACAGTTATTACAATCTTTAAAAATCATTACACAGTATATTCACTAAAATTACTTCTCTTTAAAGTGCTTTGTTGCATTGCACATTGCCCTAAAGTGCTTTATTGTATTGCACACATTCTTAAAGTGCTTTGTTATATTTTTATTGTACATTGCCCTAAAGTGCTATGTTGCATTGCACATATCTCTAAAGTGCATATTAATATTACTCATTACTCATTACATGTTGTACTGTTCATAATTTTGCCTTACATTAGTTACTGTTCTGAGATCTGGGGAAATGCCTGTGCTAGCCACTCGTCGCCTCTTTATAGATTACAAAAAAAGGCCATAAGGATTGTACACAACGTCGGCTTTAGGGAACATACTAATGCATTGTTTCTAAGATCCCAAATTTTAAAACTTAATGACATTATAAAACTGAAAACTCTATTAATTACCTATAAGGCTGCTTACGGTAAACTTCCTGAAAACATTCAAAATAGGTTCTCAGAAAGAGAAGGAGGATATAGTTTTTGGAGGAAACGTAACCTTAAAGTCCAGTGTATGCGTACAACCCTGAAGAGCCAGTGTATTACCAGAAAAGGCGTGTACTTATGGAATGAATTAGACAACACCTTAAAAAAATCAGTAAGTGAATCACAGCTTAAAAAAACTATACAAAATAAATGCTTTCAAAGATTATGCTAAAGAACAATACATGAACTAATCCATAAAGTAATTATATCAATCCATGCACAGACAATTAGTTGTACAATTATGACATTTGATTCATAAACAGACACATGTACAAATGGTGTATACGTGGCTGTGGATGGATCAACATGCAAAACTGGTCACAGACAGTCACGCACATGGTCTGGAGCGTGTGGCTGGATTGGAACGAGAATGTAGGCCATGTATGTACGTCAAACAGAAAACTGTACATGAGTGTCATATTAACGTATACGTATAAGCTTGATTTGATAAATAGATGATCCAAACAGTTAAAGGTGAAATATATTGGAAACTGACTTAGTCCTTTTCGAAAATGTACATGATCTGTAATGTGAATGTGTGAAATGCTCAGAACTGCAACTGCCAACTAAGTAATTTAATTAATGATAATATAATGGTAACAAAAAGAGTGATAACAGCAATGTTTAATAGGTATCAATCAGAGTAACAATAGTAAAATTAATATTAATAACAATAATAACATTATAATAATACAATAATAAATATAATGGCAATAACAATAGCTATAGGCCTAGAAATAGTAATATTTTAAAGGATAATAGTACTATTTATTACAATCACAACAATAACAAAAAACTAGGTTGTTGGCTGCAGTTCTGTTAGGCTCTCATGTAAGCCTCAGTAACAGCAGCAGCAGATCTTATAAGATTGTTCGGGGGAGGCACACATGAGCGACAGCTTCAGCCTACCCCTTTTGAGCTATTTGGTTTCTCTCTCTCTCTCTCTCTCTCTCGTTTTCCTTTTCCTTTTCTTTTTATGTTACTTATTCCAATTGTATGAGTTGGTTCAACCAAATGCTCAAATAAACATAAACACGTTCCATGTTCCTTATATTTTTAAGATTCAGGTTGTACATACAGTCAGATCTTCATTGTCTTGAGCTTCTATTATCAGTCCTGGTATAATTTGCACTGTTACCTGTTAATTATTGCACCATTCATTACTTTTGCACCCTGCTGTGTGTTCTATGAGCCTGTACACCTGTACATTTCTCCACTCTGAGATTAACAAAGTCTTCTATTCTATTTTATTTCTATTCTATTCTATTGCTAAATGTGCAAAATAACATCAAACAGCTGCTGTCTCTTCTGGACTTTAACATGTTCTTTTTTTATTTTCAACTAAAAAAGTGCAAAATCAGACTAAAAAAACTTCTGAACAAAAAAACCCAACAAGGTTCCGTTTCTAAACTGAAAACACTCCACAGTCTGCAGCAGCAGACACACATCAATGATATATCCGCTATGGAACCGGCACAAACGGACGTGTCTCTGGAAGCCCTGCTGCTGCTGTCATGTTGTGATTTCCTTCTTCCCTGCGCTCTGTGACCAAACTGACTACTGGCCAATGAGCTGCCGCAGCCGACTAGGAACGCTCTTTTTTTGACCAATGAGATCAGAGTGATTCTGTGTTGTCGAGCCCTGTCTGTCAGCTCATTGGTCACAGAACGTCAGAGAGCCGCTGAACAGTTTAAGTAAGTTTTCATACAAAAGCGCGAGTTCCATTGCTCACGTTTTCACTCTCACAAAAGTACGGAACAAAGTGCGTTCCCTTCAGCTCAATACGGAACGCACACTTTTAGTCCAAATACGGAACGATTCCTTTTTTCAAGGAACCGTTGGCAACCCTGGCGACTGTACTGAGACATACTTTTTCATGTGTAGATCCTGATAACCGTATCCAAACATTTAAGTTTCATTTGCAGCATGACGACAACCGTTTGTTCTCTTTATGGCCGTTTCAGTGAACGTCTTTCAGATACGATATTAGACGAATGCTGTCATTGAATAGCCCTGATTAGCCCAACAGCTTTCTCAGCTAACGTGTTTTAGCGCGTGTCTTATCGTCATCATAGTATCAGATGCATTAAATGGCCCGGTGGAGCGTCATAAACCAGAGGTTTGACCACAGAGAGCTGAACTTCCTGCCGGTGCAGCTGCTGCTGCAGCTCTCTGCTGACGGCCGTCCGTCCCAGCCTTATCTTGTACAGCAGCCTGGACTCCGCTCTCTTTCTTTGTCCTTTTATTTCACTTCATTCCACAGGTGATAAGTCTCTACTGCTGTTATCAGTTTCTATAATAGATCAGTAGCCAGAGGAGAGCATCCCCACTCAACCAAACCAGCTGTGTGTGGTGTGTTTCTGTTGTACTGAATAAAGTCGTGTGTGTGTGTGTGTGTGTGTGTGTGTGTGTGTGTGTGTAAAAATGTCATATTGTAAAGGTTATTTCTTTTGGACCAGACAGGGTGGTGGTGGTGCTCTACAGAGCCGCTTGCCATCAGCTGTTACCATCTCTGACCACTGACAGTGACGTATCTCCACGATGTCTTGTTCATCATTCTGATCCGTTTCTGTACAGATGACGCTTGCTGTTGACAGTGGGCGTCTGATGGCGTTTTCCTGTAGCTGTGCAGCAGGAAGAGGGTTTTTCAACCACGCTGTGGCCCTGCTTCATCAGACAGCGCATTCCACACAGTCTGGCCTGCAGACTGTCCTCCATCTCTGGCCTGCATGAGCTCCAGCAGCGGCACAGAGCGAGGACTCAGGTGGTGTTTAATAAGGTCGCTTATTTCCTCTGTTTTCATGAAGTGCTTGTGTTTACCATATGTTGTCTTTTTTGTTTGTGTCCTGAAATTAATAAAAAAAACCACACACACACAGACTGTGTATTACTCCAATTCTCTGCAAAAATGAACATATTTCTCCGTTGGTTTCAGGGAATTCATCCCGAACCTGTGAGTGATGTGGTGTGAAAGCCAACAGCAGCTGGTGAGAGTGGTCTTCAGTCCACGCTGTACCAGGCATCTGCAGGTAATAATATTCATCATTTCACTGTTGTGACAGCTACATGCTAATGCCTCTGTGTAATGATGGCCAGGTGTAACTACTGTAACTACATTTTCCCAAAACAGAAGCACAAATAAGTCGAGGCTTTATGTATCTGTTTTTAGGACGGTTTCCGACCCTGACTTGATGTCGGCTGGACCCAGGCTGCGTGAGGAACAACCCCAGCCCCTCAGTGCTCCTGTGTTGGATGGCTTGTCTGAAATAGAGCAGGTTCCATGGCCCTGTCCCACCTGGATGCCCCATGCCTTACCTTTATCCACCTGAAACATCCAGTGATCTGATCCAGCACCACTCGGCTCCTGAACTCCCAGTTCTTCCTCCTCCTTGGTCTCAGGATTCCCTCTCTAACTTATACTTCTGTTGTCTGTTGTAAATATTTACTGCACTGCTGTAACAGGATTATTTTGACATTTTATCACATTGGTTATTATTTTACAGTTTTGCACAGTGATCTAACACTGTACATACTTGTAAATGCACACATGATTAATTACACAACTTATTTGATATTTCATTCGTTAAATGAATTGTTCAGAACATGGCCTTGGCCTGTATTGCACTGTGTGTGTGTTTAAATCAAATGAATGGATTCTTATTGATAAAATATCTTAAGCCTCAGTTGAATTAATTAATTGTGCTTGTTGCAGTGTGTATGATTTCACTTTTTCAAATGTGGTTGTGTGGCTAAATTCAAATCCTCTCCCCACAAAGGAACAGTAACAAAAGAATCTGCTACATGCAAATCAATCAAACTTTATTTATACATCCATTCTCATAGAAAACAATGGAGCAGGTGGTGCAATGTGTTCCCAGAAGATAGTAAACACACACTCAGATGGAAATTTTGTGTACAACCTGAGCATCAGACACACGGTAGTGACTGAAGACGGCAGGGAAACACTCTGCAGTTTGGCTTCCAGGTCTCTGATGTAACCTGACACCTCACCCAGAACACCTGTGGTGATTCAGAAGAAAGATTCATTCTGGTCTTTATACAATGTATTAAAATAATAGACCCTGTTGACACACACACACACACACACACACACACACACACACACACACACACACACACACATATATACTTGCATATATACCGTATTGGCCCGAATATAAGACCACTCCGATTATAACAAGACCCTATTTTTCAAAGATCATTTTGTGAAAAAAAAATGCTGAAGACAATAAGGTCACTCATAAAACAACTTTTTATTCTACAATTATTAAAACTCAACAACTGAAATAAAATTTCATGAGATATAAAATGAAAACAATATTACTACAGTATTGAATAAATATATTCTCCTCCTCAAAATAAGAAACAATAAGCAACAAATAAGAACCTCAAGGGTCCAAACTGCATCAATGATGTAAATAACTGTCCAGGTCCTTCAGCTGAATCAGGCTCTGGTGGTGGACATTCCGTCTGTCCGTCTTTCAGAGACGTCTTCACTCTCCCTTCTATCAGTCTCTCTGAAGCGTCTCTCAGGACCACGGAAAGCTTTTCTCATAGCGTTAGCATCTGGAGTGTTTTTTCTGTGCTCTCCAGTCAGAACGAGGCTCTGCTCCACCAGACCTCCTGCAGCTTGGCAGTAGTTTGATGACTCTGCTGCGTTGATCACCATCAGTTTAAAGTTGGTATCATAACTTCTCCTCTGTTGTTGCTCAGTTGTCCAGCGTTCAGCCCCTTTGTTCCAGATGATCCGCCGTTTTTCATCAGATCATTTGATCTCATTTCATCGCTCCACTCGCTCTCTGCTCAGTGATACTTTGGCTCCATCTAGTGGTGCGGATGCGTATTGACCATCTACCGTAAGTCCGCGATTATAACACCACCCCACTTTTTAGGACGCAATTTCTGGAAAAAATCATTGTCTTATATTCGGGCCAATACGGTACACACACACACACACACACTGATATATATAAGAACAATAAAATGTGTGTGTAATTCGTTGCTTACAACAGACGGAGTGTCTCACCTGCAGGAGGCGGGTCGCAGCACGCTCCAGTTTATCCTCCATCGCTGCAGTTTCTCGGTTTGCTCTCCACTTCCTGGACAGACGCTCCACAGACTGCCGTGTGGAGCAGCGGCCGACACCGACTCCTGGTAGGATGCGGAGTGAACTCATTCCAGCTGCAGAGACTTGGAACAGCATCAGTTTTAAGGCGGCTAACACTTAGCTCCTGGACGTAGCCGCCGGAGTGACATGTCGGCTGCAGACGTGCTGCTCCCCTCGTTAGTAACGAATCTGGGCCCCTCCCCCGCCTAATCCCTGAACCCACTTTTGTCTGACCTCTTCGTTCTTTGGAAACGAGTGAAAATTAAAGGTGCTGTAGGCAGGATTTTGCTAGTCAATGCTAATTTTTCTGTGTTTTCTTTGGATTAAATGTTAGAGTATCCATTGATAATCCTTTAGGAGTGTAGCATCACTGCTCTACCGCGAGGGCGCAGCGTTTCCATCTGTCTCTGTTCTGAGCTGAAAAGGAATCTCGACAGCTCCAGGTATCTTTGACCAATCAGAAGAGCCCTGAGGCTCTAACCGTGATTGGTCGAGGCGCGTTCATCGCATGTTCTTGTGGGAGGGGCTTAACTTGCGTAAGGACGTGATGTCAGAGAAAACAGGACAGGATTGGCTGTGCTGGGTTTCAAATGGCCATCTTAGATGGGTCAAATCGCCATCTTAGATGGGTCAAATGGCCATCTTAGATGGGTCAAATCGCCATCTTGCTGAGGTAACCCTAAGCAAGATGGCGGAGATGTGGAATCCTGCCTACAGCACCTTTAAGATAAGGCTGCTTCAGCCCATTAGAAAAGCACCCAGGTACGCTACAGCATCGTTTGTTTGTAGCTTGCGACAGCGCTACCGGAAGCAAAGTTACCCACTGATTGCGTATTTCCAGCTGAAAAACCAGGAAGTGTGACAAAGGTCTCTTTGTAAGAGACTGTTGACTGTAGTCTGTGCTACAGCGCCAGTCCTCCTGGTGGCGACAGTGTGTATTACACACGTCTGGTAAAAATGACGGAGGGACAGAAAAAATCAAACTCGATGTTGCGATTTAATATTTTTCACATCGATTGAAAATATAAAATCGAATTAATTCGATATATCTCACCTCCTGGTCTCCTCCAGCCCCCTCCAGTCCCCTGGTCTTCTAGTAGTCTCCTCCTGGTCCCCTCCAGTCCCCTGGTCTTCTAGTAGTCTCCTCCAGCCCCCTCCAGTCCCCTGGTCTTCTAGTAGTCTCCTCCTGGTCCCCTCCTGGTCCCCTGGTCTTCTAGTAGTCTCCTCCTGGTCCCCTCCTGGTTTCCTCCAGTCTCCTCCTGGTCCCCTCCTGGTCCCCTGGTTTTCTAGTAGTCTCCTCCTGGTCCCCTCCTGGTTTCCTCCAGTCTCCTCCTGGTCCCCTCCTGGTCCCCTGGTCTTCTAGTAGTCTCCTCCTGGTCCCCTCCTGGTTTCCTCCAGTCTCCTCCTGGTCCCCTCCTGGTCCCCTGGTCTTCTAGTAGTCTCCTCCTGGTCCCCTCCTGGTAACCTGGTCTTCTAGTAGTCTCCTCCAGTCCCCTCCTGGTCCCCTGGTCTTCTAGTAGTCTCCTCCAGTCCCCTCCTGGTCCCCTGGTCTTCTAGTAGTCTCCTCCTGGTCCCCTCCTGGTCCCCTGGTCTTCTAGTAGTCTCCTCCTGGTCCCCTCCTGGTCTCTTCCAGTCCCCTCCTGGTCTCCTGGTCTTCTAGTAGTCCCCTCCTGGTCTTCTGTAGTCTCCTCGTGGCTCTTCTCCTCCAGGTTCAGCCCTAAGTGCGCATGCGCGGCTCCTGTCAGTTGGCGCGCCAGCCTGCGTGCCACCGCAGTGTGTGCGTGCTGGCGCCAAAGCTCGGCCTCGGCTCTGCTCGTCCTCGGCACACTACACAACAAACAACAACAACAACAATAAAACAACAATAACAAGAGCAGCGCGGACCCGCGGCCCCCTCCCCACCCCCCCCGCCCCCCCCGGTTCTCCCCGGACCCCCTCCACCGCCGTGGCACGGTAAGAGCCCGCTCCTCGGTCCCGCTCCTCCTCGGGCCCGCGCCTCGGCCGCCCGTTACCGCGACTCCGTCTGCGCGCTCTCGAGCTCCGTCTCGTTCGTGTCGCCGAGGCTCGCGTGCCTGCGTGTCGGTGCCGTGGACGGCGGAGGGTCCGCGCAGCTCGCCCCGCGCCCGGCGGCGGCGGGCCGCGCGGAGCTCCGGACGCTTCTGGCGTGAAAGCAGCGGCGCTTCCCGGAGAAACGCCATTTTGAGCGCTGAGGCCGGACCGTCCGCCATTAAACACCGACCCTCACCCCCTGCGTCCCGCCGAGCCGCCGGGTCCCGGATCCCGGCTCCGGGGCTCCTGCACCGGGTCTCGGCTCCGGTCCCGCTCTTTACGTTCGCTTAGCATGATAGCTTAGCGGGTCGGGAGCGCCTCCGCCGGGCACCGGGCGCCCGGACCCGGTCGGAGCCGGGGCAGCGTCCGGCCCGCCTCCGGGGCTCCAGCCGGACCCGGTGCCGGACCCGGTGCCGGACGTCAGCCGGTCTGCCTGTGATCAGGACCGGCGCTAACCATTAGCCGTTAGCCGGTCTGCCCGTGTCCCTCCGAGCAGGCACTGCGTGCACGCGCTCTAGTGCGCGTGTCCGCCGTACAGGAACATGAACCGGAACGTGCACGAGGTTCAAAATCACAAAGTGCTTCGTAACTCAGGTTCATAGTTCATAACTAACCTAAATAAATCCATAACTAACCTACATCAGTTCATAACCAACCTAAAAGAATCCATAACTCACCTAAATCAGTTCATAACTAACCTAAATAAATCCATAACTCACCTAAATCAGTTCATAACTACCTAAAAGAATCCATAACTAACCTACATCAGTTCATAACTAACCTAAATAAATCCATAACTAACCTACATCAGTTCATAACTAACCTAAATAAATCCATAACTAACCTACATCAGTTCATAACCAACCTAAATAAATCCATAACTAACCTACATCAGTTCATAACTAACCTAAAGAATCCATAACTCACCCTAAATCAGTTCTAACTAACCTAAATAAATCCATAACTCACCTAAATCAGTTCATAACTAACCTAAATAAATCCATAACTAACCTAAATCAGTTCATAACTAACCTAAATAAATCCATAACTAACCTACATCAGTTCATAACCAACCTAAAAGAATCCATAACTAACCAAAATCAGTTCATAACTAACCTGAATAAATCCATAACTCACCTAAATCAGTTCATAACTAACCTAAATAAATCCATAACTAACCTAAATCAGTTCATAACTAACCTAAATAAATCCATAACTAACCTACATCAGTTCATAACCAACCTAAATAAATCCATAACTAACCCAAATCAGTTCATAACTAACCTAAATAAATCCATAACTAACCTACATCAGTTCATAACTAACCTAAATAAATCCCATAACTAACCTACACAGTTCATAACTAACCTAATTCAATCCACAACTAACCTAAATAAATTCATAACTAACCTACATCAGTTCATAACTAACTTAAATCAATTCATAGCTAACCTGAGTTCATAACTGATGTAGGTTAGTTAGTTGGTTTGACTTTTGGTTAAGGTTTTTTTTCCATACACCGTGAGGGAAATAAAACAAGCAAATTAAGCTTCGTCTTCAGCGCCGAAGCTTTTGGGTCAAACTTTTATTATGCTTTGTGACCGAAATCTAATCTGGAATCTATCTAACTAGCCTAACCAGTGTGTGTGTGTGTGTGTGTGTGTGTGTGTGTGTGTGTGTGTGTGTGTGTGTGTGTGTGTGTGTGTGTGTGTGTGCTCAGATGTCAGAGACGGTGAAGTACGTGGACGACGACCATAAGAGCATCTTCCTGAAGCTGCTGAACGAGCAGCGGCTGGAGGGCGAGCACTGCGACATCGCCGTGGTGGTGGAGGACGTCAAGTTCCGCGCTCACCGCTGCGTCCTGGCAGCCTGCTCCAACTACTTCAAAAAGCTGTTCAAGAAACACGAGGTGGGTGGTGGGTGTGGGGGGGGGGCGTGTCCAGGACAGTGCAGCTCTGCCCTCTGCTGGTGGCTCATGGGAACAACATGCTTTGGGAGACGCCACCCTTTTCTCATTGACTGATTAATTCTCCAGTGATTGGGACAACACCTCACTGCCTGTTTGGTCTTAAATTAGTAGTTCCATTATATTCTTGGCTATGGCACACACACACACACACACACACACACACACACACACACACACACACACAACACACACCCACGTCTTGTGTCTGGACGTCCTCAGGTGGACAACTCTTCAGTCATTGAGATCGACTTCATTCGGTCGGACATCTTCGAGGAGGTCCTGAACTACATGTACACCGCCAAGATCTCCGTCAAGAAGAGAGACGTCAACCTGATGATGTCCTCTGGACAGATCCTCGGCATCCGCTTCCTGGACAAGCTGTGCTCACAGGTAACACACACTCTCACACTCTCACACACACAGCTCAGGCTGGCTGCCTGTCTTCTTTGTGACGGTGTGTTTGTGTTGTCAGAAACGAGACGTGTCGGCCGAAGACAAAGAGAAGTTTCCGTACGACATCGTGAAGATGGCGCTGCCGCCTGAAGCTCAGCTGGCCTCCGACTCTGAGGTACACCTGTTCCCTCATCAGCCAATCAGAGCCGCTCTGAGGTACACCTGTTCCCTCATCAGCCAATCAGAGCTGCTCTGAGGTACACCTGTTCCCTCATCAGCCAATCAGAGCTGCTCTGAGGTACACCTGTTCCCTCATCAGCCAATCAGAGCTGCTCTGAGGTACACCTGTTCCCTTGAGATGAGCCATCTGGGTGTTCGGGGGGGGGGGTCTAATGTCAGTTGTAGAGACTTGAAAAACTAACAATACAAAACTGATGCAAAGCATACGGACACTGCTAAGCAGGTGGAGGCTCCAGAGCAGGTGGAGGCTCCAGAGCAGGTGGAGGTTCTAGAGCAGGTGGAGGCTCTAGAGCAGGTGGAGGTCTGAGCAGGTGGAGGTTCTAGAGCAGGTGGAGGCTCTAGAGCAGGTGGAGGTTCTAGAGCAGGTGGAGGCTCTAGAGCAGGTGGAGGCTCTAGAGCAGGTGGAGGTTCTAGAGCAGGTGGAGGCTCTAGAGCAGGTGGAGGTTCTAGAGCAGGTGGAGGTTCTAGAGCAGGTGGAGGCTCCAGAGCAGGTGGAGGTTCCAGAGCAGGTGAGGTTCTAGAGCAGGTGGAGGCTCTAGAGCAGGTGGAGGTCTAGAGCAGGTGGAGGCTCCAGTAGCAGGTGGAGGTTCTAGAGCAGGTGGAGGCTCTAGAGCAGGTGGAGGCTCCAGAGCAGGTGGAGGCTCTAGAGCAGGTGGAGGTTCTAGAGCAGGTGGAGGCTCCAGAGCAGGTGAGGCTCTAGAGCAGGTGGAGGCTCTAGAGCAGGTGGAGGCTCTAGAGCAGGTGGAGGTTCTAGAGCAGGTGGAGGCTCTAGAGCAGGTGGAGGTTCTAGAGCAGGTGGAGGCTCTAGAGCAGGTGGAGGCTCTAGAGCAGGTGGAGGCTCTAGAGCAGGTGGAGGCTCTAGAGCAGGTGGAGGTTCTAGAGCAGGTGGAGGCTCTAGAGCAGGTGGAGGCTCTAGAGCAGGTGGAGGCTCTAGAGCAGGTGGAGGCTCTAGAGCAGGTGGAGGCTCTAGAGCAGGTGGAGGCTCTAGAGCAGGTGGAGGTTCTAGAGCAGGTGGAGGCTCCAGAGCAGGTGGAGGCTCTAGAGCAGGTGGAGGCTCTAGAGCAGGTGGAGGCTCTAGAGCAGGTGGAGGTTCTAGAGCAGGTGAGGCTCTAGAGCAGGTGGAGGTTCTAGAGCAGGTGGAGGCTCCAGAGCAGGTGGAGGTTCTAGAGCAGGTGGAGGCTCTAGAGCAGGTGGAGGCTCTAGAGCAGGTGGAGGCTCTAGAGCAGGTGGGGTCTCTAGAGCAGGTGGAGGCTCTAGAGCAGGTGGAGGCTCTAGAGCAGGTGGAGGTTTCTAGAGCAGGTGGAGGCTCCAGAGCAGGTGGAGGTTCTAGAGCAGGTGGAGGCTCTAGAGCAGGTGGAGGCTCCAGAGCAGGTGGAGGCTCTAGAGCAGGTGGAGGTTCTAGAGCAGGTGGAGGCTCCAGAGCAGGTGGAGGCTCTAGAGCAGGTGGAGGCTCTAGAGCAGGTGGAGGCTCTAGAGCAGGTGGAGGTTCTAGAGCAGGTGGAGGCTCTAGAGCAGGTGGAGGTTCTAGAGCAGGTGGAGGCTCCAGAGCAGGTGGAGGTTCTAGAGCAGGTGGAGGCTTCTAGAGCAGGTGGAGGCTCCAGAGCAGGTGGAGGCTCTAGAGCAGGTGGAGGCTCTAGAGCAGGTGGAGGCTCTAGAGCAGGTGGAGGCTCTAGAGCAGGGTGGAGGCTCTAGAGCAGGTGGAGGTTCTAGAGCAGGTGGAGGTTCTAGAGCAGGTGGAGGTTCTAGAGCAGGTGGAGGCTCCAGAGCAGGTGGAGGCTCTAGAGCAGGTGGAGGCTCTAGAGCAGGTGGAGGCTCTAGAGCAGGTGGAGGTTCTAGAGCAGGTGGAGGCTCTAGAGCAGGTGGAGGTTCTAGAGCAGGTGGAGGCTCCAGAGCAGGTGGAGGTTCTAGAGCAGGTGGAGGCTCTAGAGCAGGTGGAGGCTCCAGAGCAGGTGGAGGCTCTAGAGCAGGTGGAGGCTCTAGAGCAGGTGGAGGCTCCAGAGCAGTGGAGGCTCCAGAGCAGGTGAGGTTCTAGAGCAGGTGGAGGCTCTAGAGCAGGTGGGGCTCCAGAGCATGGAGGCTCTAGAGCAGGTGAGGCTCTAGAGCAGGTGGAGGCTCCAGAGCAGGGAGATAAAACACAACCTTGAGCGACACCTGTGTTTAAAATCAAGCTGCTGGATTTAAGACCGTTTAAAAACAGCTGCTGCTGCCTGAATCCATACAGTCAGGCTGTGTTCGAAACCGCATACTGTCTACTACATCCTTACATAGTCATACTATCCATCCTGCATCCTGCTTACTCAGTCCATCAAACAGTATGCGAAGCGTTTACACTACAGCATACTACATAATAACCCACAATGCATTGCACTTCTTCCATGAGCAGAAATCGATCTGCTAAAGCTGATTTCACTTTAGCTCTAAACTCGTCAAATGTATAACTTCATCGAGATTTTTTTTAAAATTAGGCGACAAAGTGGTGGTTTAGAGCCGAGTGTGTCGTTTATTTGTCCGGATATCAGCCGTTTAGGATTTTGTTCGGACGAATTCGGAGAAATTCAAGCCAGCCGCAGTGAGCAACGCACTTCCGGTTATTTTCACCAAATAAACCACCCCCTTTCCCTTTCTCATGCAAAACAACCTCAGTGATAAATCTGTGCTTTTACTTTGAAAACAAGAAGGCAACCTTTCAGCAATATATCTCGCTTAACATCGCCGTTTGGACCGGTGTCCCGTTAACGGACCACTTATTATGCCAATTATGATGCTTTACCGACGGAGAGTTTTCTCGGCTCTTCAACAAAGATCGGCTCGCCGTCTTCGGTCCATCATGGTCGCTTTCAGCATGGACTTGTTCTCAGATGTAAGGTTTTTTTTTGTTTTTTGTTTTTTGTTTTACTATTTTTAATCATTGTCAATGCAATCAAAAATCTCGCAACATAACATACCTACGAGCACAAACAATGGAGGGAAGATTAAATCTAGAACCATACTCAGCTTGCTAAATGTACATCATGAAGAAACAGTCATTGTGAACTGAATAAAGTTTATTCAATGTCCGTCGCGTTGCATCTTGGGCAATTTCAGTATGAGTAGTGAACACACGATGTATACTCAACATTTCTGGCGAATGCAGTATGCATCCGGGAACTTCTCGCATACTCAAAATCGCATACTGCCAGTGTAAACACACTGCATACTCAATAAGTTAGTATGAGTAGTACGTAAGTATGCGGTTTCGAACACAGCCTCAGTGTGGGTGGAGCTGAAGGTTTGACAGGTGGTGCAGTGGGGTGTGTGTGTGTGTGTGTGTGTGTGTGTGTGTGTGTGTGTGTGTGTGTGTGTGTGTGTGGTGTGTGTGGTGTGTGTGTGTGTGTGTGTTGTGTGTGTGTGTGTGTGTGCAGGAATAAAGCAGAGACGTCCATGGATAAAGTGGGGGGTGGCAGTATCTAGCAGTGTGAGGCCTGCATCCTCTGCTCCACGTTTGGCCTTGTAGGTGACCTGGAGGGGGGTCCAGGCAGCCCCTCCCACTGGCTCCACAGAGGTCAGAGGTCAGAGCCACTGGTCTGCAGTCCTTCACTTCTTTAGGGGGAGTTTTTTTTGGAAATAGGTATGGTGATAGATTCCCTCCACAGATTAGAGACACACCCGGAATCCAAAAGAAGCTGAACAGTCTGGTGAGATCTCCACCCAGTCTCTGAGCACCCTGCCCCTGAGCCAGGCAGCACCAGAGGCCCCTGAGCCAGGCAGCACCAGAGGCCCCTGAGCCAGGCAGCACCAGAGGCCCCTGAGCCAGGCAGCACCAGAGGCCCCTGAGCCAGGCAGCACCAGAGGCCCCTGAGCCAGGCAGCACCAGAGGCCCCTGAGCCAGGCAGACCAGAGGCCCCTGAGCCAGGCAGCACCAGAGGCCCCTGAGCCAGGCAGCACCAGAGGCCCCTGAGCCAGGCAGCACCAGAGGCCCCTGAGCCAGGCAGGACCAGAGGCCCCTGAGCCAGGCAGGACCAGAGGCCCCTGAGCCAGGCAGCACCAGAGGCCCTGAGCCAGGCAGGACCAGAGGCCCCTGAGCCAGGCAGCACCAGAGGCCCCTGAGCCAGGCAGCACCAGAGGCCCCTGAGCCAGGCAGCACCAGAGGCCCCTGAGCCAGGCAGGACCAGCCCCTGAGCCAGGCAGCACCAGAGGCCCCTGAGCCAGGCAGCACCAGAGGCCCCTGAGCCAGGCAGCACCAGAGGCCCCTGAGCCAGGCAGGACCAGAGGCCCCTGAGCCAGGCAGCACCAGAGGCCCCTGAGCCAGGCAGCACCAGAGGCCCCTGAGCCAGGCAGGACCAGAGGCCCCTGAGCCAGCAGGACAAGAGGCCCCTGAGCCAGGCAGCACCAGAGGCCCCTGAGCCAGGCAGGACCAGAGGCTCCTGAGCCAGGCAGCACCAGAGGCCCCTGAGCCAGGCAGGACCGAGGCCCCTGAGCCAGGCAGCACCAGAGGCCCCTGAGCCAGGCAGCACCAGAGGCCCCTGAGCCAGGCAGGACCAGGGCCCTGTGAGGGTGGGCTCTGGTCAGGATGGAGGTCACCAGCTGTGACCTTCTTCCTGGAGAGAGGTGGAGGGGGGGCAGGTCCAGGTGAAACCCAGTGAAGGAGCGGTGAGTGGTTCTGCAGAGGATGGGGGTCTGGCCAGCTGCTGCTGCAGGTTTTGGGATTCTGTCCATCATGGTGTTCGACCCTGCCACACCTTCCTCGCTGTCCTCATGTTAGTTTTGGCTCCTCTTTGTTTTTGTAGTTTTTGCCAGCTTCACCGTCCTCCTGACTTCCTCCTCCTGACTTCCTGACTTCATCCCCCTGACTTCCTCCCGCTGACTTCCTCCCCCTGACTTCCTCCTGACTCCCTCCCCCTGACTTCCTGACTTCCTCCCCCTGACTTCCTCCTCCTGACTTCCTCCCCTGACTTCCTCCCCCTGACTTCCTCCTCCTGACTTCCTCCGCTGACTTCCTCCCCCTGACTTCCTCCTCTTGACTTCCTCCCCCTGACTTCCTCCTCCTGACTTCCTCCCGCTGACTTCCTCTCCCTGACTTCCTCCCGCTGACTTCCTCCCCTGACTTCCTCCCGCTGACTTCCTCCCGCTGACTTCCTCTCCCTGACTTCCTCCCGCTGACTTCCTCCCCCTGACTTCCTCCCGCTGACTTCCTCCCCCTGACTTCCTCCCCCTGACTTCCTCCCGCTGACTTCCTCCCCTGACTTCCTCCCCCTGACTTCCTCCCGCTGACTTCCCCCCGCTGACTTCCTCCCCTGACTTCCTCCTGCTGACTTCCTCCTCCTGACTTCCTCCCCCTGACTTCCCACCTGACTTCCCCCCGCTGATTCCCCCCCTGACTTCCTCCCTGACTTCCCCCCCGCTGACTTCCTCCCCCTGACTTCATCCCCCTGACTTCCTCCTCCTGAGCTCAATTCCAGCGGGGGGGGAAATTGTTAAGACTCTATTATCACCCCTGCTTATCGGTACGATTCCTCATCAATTCTCTTATCGATTCTCATTGAGTGAGCAATGAAACAACACTAATGGGGCGTCTGCATGAACTCTTTAATATCTTCGTCCTGAACAGAAGAAAAAAAACATCCATGTCATGAACGCTGTACGGACCACGGAGGTCCCTCCATGTTCCACCCAGCAGGGGTGATAATCTGTGTTCCTGTGCTGTCGTCTTCATATGCTGGACTTGGGTCACTGTGGCTGTTTAATCTGGGGCACGGTCTTGTGTTTGGAAACCGTGTCTGTCGTAATTACCAGGACATTGGTACCGGGGGCGGGGCTTGGTTTATTTAAGGAAGGCAGCGCACCTGCTGCGGGAGGGGAGTGACGTCACACGCCGTCCCGGAGCTCACCTGCCGGAGGAGCGAGGCCGTGGACGTTTGCCAGGGTG
Organism: Salarias fasciatus; assembly: GCF_902148845.1. Taxonomy (NCBI): domain Eukaryota; kingdom Metazoa; phylum Chordata; class Actinopteri; order Blenniiformes; family Blenniidae; genus Salarias; species Salarias fasciatus. The sequence goes on along the minus strand of NW_021941378.1, from coordinate 350,642 downwards.
GATCTGCACCGGGATGAAATAGAACTTGGTGTTTTTTGGGATCTACTGGATTAAACCGTCATTTTTTCCACGGAGCCCCCGGGCTGGAGAGGAGGAGCCTGGGCGACCTGCGGACTTAGAAGTGAACCGGGTGTGAGTAACCCACAACACCGGCCTCTCAGTCGGTCGCCTGCAGGGACGTGCTCCTCGAACTTTGGGGGGATCGTGGGTCTATAAAAGACAGGACTTTCTTGAGCCCTTTCTGTTTATTTTCGGACTTCCCGCGTTGTGCGGCATTTTCTGTTTGACTCATTAGGAGGAGCGCCCGAGCGGCGGGTTGCTGGAGTCCTGCTGGGAGGGGTTTTTGCCAGAATAAATGTGGGTTTCTGTTTCCAATCTGAAGTTTGTCATCTCCCAGTTAATCACCCCTGCTGATTGGTGTTTTCCGCCCGTGACCTCTTTATGGGTGTGGCAAGATCGCTCTGGAAACGACGGGTGAATTGTTACACACTTAGCAGCTGCAGTCGCCCCAGTTTCATCTTTTGGTGAAATCAGCCGAACTCTGGAGCTTCTTCCTGACGCCAGGCCAGAAAGCTCAGAGCCAGACTCTGCTGGACTCACACTGGAAGCCCCTGTCTGGTCCAGCTCTGCAGCGACGTCACTCACAGTCTGGTGTGTCTGCTGTCAGCTGACGGAGGTTGCCAGATCTGCCCCAAATATAATGTTAAAACCGTCCAATAGAAAGCAGTCCAGACCTCCATCTCTGTAGACAATGCATGTTAAAACCCTAAAAACCGGATTTGCATTAAAAAAAAACACGTCACAAACACACAGCCGTTCCATCGACCCACCTCGGGTTCAACAGAAGCTTGATTTTGCAGAAATCCATCCAATCTGGCAACACAGCTTTAAATGAAAACAGAAGAATCTTGAAAATGATCCCGAGTTTGACAGGGAGCCATGGAGCTGCTGGAGAACAGGGTGATGTGGTGAGAAGAGGGGGTTTTGGTGAGTTCTGGACCAGCTGGAGCTTCTGCAGGGAATTGTGGGAAAACCAGAGAGGAGGGGGGTGACGAGGCTTTGAACCAGGGGTGAGAGAGGGGTGAGAGAGGGGTGAGAGAAGGGCGAGAGAGGGGTGACAGAGGGGCGAAAGAGGGGTGAGAGAGGGGCGGAGGTGCTTTATATTGCGTGGGTGGAAGTATGCAGACCGAGTGATGTTCTTAATGTGGGAGTGTAAAGAAAGTGAGCTGTGGAGGACGACACCCCTAACCTGAGGGGACGGGGACACTGAGGAGCTGTCCACTGTGAGGGACAACCTGTTAGAGTAACATAATATAATATAATTAATCAATAAATCAGTGAGACTGGCGGTTGTGGCGTCTGCTGGGTGGGAAGGCTTTCTCACATTAGAAGCCTAACCATTCTCTCCCCTCTCTCTCCCCTGCTCTCTCTCCTGCTCTCTCCCCTGCTCTCTCTCCTGCTCTCTCTCCTGCTCTCTCCCCTGCTCTCTCCCTGCTCTCTCTCCTGCTCTCTCCTGCTCTCTCCCTGCTCTCTCCCCTGCTCTCTCTCCTGCTCTCTCTCCTGCTCTCTCCCCTGCTCTCCCCTGCTCTCTCTCCTGCTCTCTCTCCTGCTCTCTCTCCTGCTCTCTCACCAGTTCTCTCCCCTGCTCTCTCACCTGCTCTCTCTCCTGCTCTCTCCCCTGCTCTCTCACCAGTTCTCTCACCTGCTCTCTCACCAGTTCTCTCACATGCTCTGTCACGAGTTCTCTCACATGCTCTCTCCCCTGCTCTCTCACCAGTTCTCTCGCCTGCTCTCTCCCCTGCTCTCTCACCAGTTCTCTCACCTGCTCTCTCACCTGCTCTCTCCCCTGCTCTCTCACCAGTTCTCTCACCTGCTCTCTCACCAGTTCTCTCACATGCTCTGTCACCAGTTCTCTCACATGCTCTCTCCCCTGCTCTCTCCCCTGCTCTCTCACCAGTTCTCTCCCCTGCTCTCACCTGCTCTCTCCCCTGCTCTCTCACCAGTTCTCTCCCCTGCTCTCACCAGTTCTCTCCCCTGCTCTCTCCTGCTCTCTCCCCTGCTCTCACCAGTTCTCTCCCCTCTCTCACCAGTTCTCTCCCCTGCTCTCTCACCTGCTCTCTCACCTGCTCTCTCACCTGCTCTGTCACCAGTTCTCTCCCCTGCTCTCTCACCTGCTCTGTCACCAGTTCTCTCCCCTGCTCTCTCCCCTGCTCTCTCCCCTGCTCTCTCACCAGTTCTCTCCCCTGCTCTCTCACCAGTTCTCTCCCCTGCTCTCTCACCTGCTCTCTCACCTGCTCTCTCACCTGCTCTCTCACCTGCTCTGTCACCAGTTCTCTCACCTGCTCTCTCACCTGCTCTGTCACCAGTTCTCTCCCCTGCTCTCTCCCCCTGCCTCTCTCCCCTGCTCTCTCACCTGTTCTCTCCCCTGCTCTCTCACCTGCTCTCTCACCTGCTCTCTCACCTGCTCTCTCACCTGCTCTGTCACCAGTTCTCTCACCTGCTCTCTCACCTGCTCTGTCACCAGTTCTCTCACCTGCTCTCTCACCTGCTCTGTCACCAGTTCTCTCACCTGCTCTCTCCCCTGCTCTCTCACCAGTTCTCTCCCCTGCTCTCTCACCAGTTCTCTCCCCTGCTCTCTCACCTGCTCTCTCACCTGCTCTCTCACCTGCTCTCTCACCTGCTCTGTCACCAGTTCTCTCACCTGCTCTCTCACCTGCTCTGTCACCAGTTCTCTCCCCTGCTCTCTCCCCTGCTCTCTCCCCTGCTCTCTCACCAGTTCTCTCCCCTGCTCTCTCACCAGTTCTCTCCCCTGCTCTCTCACCTGCTCTCTCACCTGCTCTCTTCCCCTGCTCTCTCACCTGCTCTGTCACCAGTTCTCTCACCTGCTCTCTCACCTGCTCTGTCACCAGTTCTCTCACCTGCTCTCTCACCTGCTCTGTCACCAGTTCTCTCCCCTGCTCTCTCCCCTGCTCTCTCACCAGTTCTCTCCCCTGCTCTCTCACCAGTTCTCTCCCCTGCTCTCTCCCCTGCTCTCTCCCCTGCTCTCTCACCAGTTCTCTCGCCTGCTCTCTCCCCTGCTCTCTCACCAGTTCTCTCACCTGCTCTCTCACCTGCTCTCTCCCCTGCTCTCTCACCAGTTCTCTCACCTGCTCTCTCACCAGTTCTCTCACATGCTCTGTCACCATTCTCTCCACATTCTCTCCCCCTGCTCTCTCCCCTGCTCTCTCTCCAGTTCTCTCCCTGCTCTCTCTCCTGCTCTCTCCCTCTGCTCTCTCACCAGTTCTCTCCCCTGCTCTCTCTCCTGCTCTCTCCCCTGCTCTCCCCCTGCTCTCTCACCTGCTCTCTCCCTGCTCTCTCTCCTGCTCTCTCCCCTGCTCTCTCCCCTGCTCTCTCTCCTGTTCTCTCCCTGCTCTCTCACCTGCCTCTCTCCCTGCCTCTCTCACCAGTTCTCCATCCCCTGGCTCTCTCACCAGTTCTCTCCCTGCTCTTCACCTGCTCTCTCACCTGCTCTCTCACCTGCTCTCTCACCTGCTCTGTCACCAGTTCTCTCACCTGCTCTCTCACCTGCTCTCTCACCTGCTCTGTCACCAGTTCTCTCCCCTGCTCTCTCCCCTGCTCTCTCACCAGTTCTCCCCCCTGCTCTCTCACCAGTTCTCTCCCCCTGCCTCTCCACCGGCTCTCTCACCTGCTCTCTCACCTGCTCTCTCACCTGCTCTGTCACCAGTTCTCTCACCTGCTCTCTCACCTGCTCTGTCACCAGTTCTCTCACCTGCTCTCTCACCTGCTCTGTCACCAGTTCTCTCACCTGCTCTCTCCCCTGCTCTCTCACCAGTTCTCTCCCCTGCTCTCTCACCTGCTCTCTCCCCTGCTCTCTCACCAGTTCTCTCCCCTGCTCTCTCCCCTGCTCTCTCCCCTGCTCTCTCACCAGTTCTCTCACCTGCTCTCTCCCCTGCTCTCTCCCCTGCTCTCTCACCCAGTTCTCTCACCTGCTCTCTCCCCTGCTCTCTCACCAGTTCTCTCACCTGCTCTCTCCCCTGCTCTCTCCCCTGCTCTCTCACCTGCTCTCTCACCTGCTCTCTCACCAGTTCTCTCCCCTGCTCTCTCACCTGCTCTCTCACCTGCTCTCTCACCTGCTCTCTCACCTGCTCTCTCCCCTGCTCTCTCACCAGTTCTCTCCCCTGCTCTCTCACCTGCTCTCTCCCCTGCTCTCTCCCCTGCTCTCTCACCAGTTCTCTCACCTGCTCTCTCACCAGTTCTCTCACCTGCTCTGTCACGAGTTCTCTCACATGCTCTCTCCCCTGCTCTCTCACCCGTTCTCTCGACTGCTCTCTCCCCTGCTCTTCACCAGTTCTCTCACCTGCTCTCTCACCTGCTCTCTCCCCTGCTCTCTCACCAGTTCTCTCACCTGCTCTCTCACCAGTTCTCTCACATGCTCTGTCACCAGTTCTCTCACATGCTCTCTCCCCTGCTCTCTCCCCTGCTCTCTCACCAGTTCTCTCCCCTGCTCTCTCACCAGTTCTCTCCCCTGCTCTCTCACCTGCTCTCTCACCTGCTCTCTCACCTGCTCTGTCACCAGTTCTCTCACCTGCTCTCTCACCTGCTCTCTCACCAGTTCTCTCCCCTGCTCTCTCACCTGCTCTCTCACCTGCTCTCTCAACTGCTCTCTCACCTGCTCTCTCACCTGCTCTCTCCCCTGCTCTCTCCCCTGCTCTCTCACCTGCTCTGTCACCAGTTCTCTCACCTGCTCTCTCAACTGCTCTCTCACCTGCTCTGTCACCAGTTCTCTCACCTGCTCTCTCACCTGCTCTCTCAACTGCTCTGTCACCAGTTCTCTCACCTGCTCTCTCACCTGCTCTCTCAACTGCTCTCTCCCCTGTGTGCAGGTGCTTGGCGAGCATGAGGACACGCCCACCACGGATGACCTGGTGGACTCGTCTGCCAGTCAGGAGCTGGATAAATCCCCGAGCGCCGCGCTGCGTGTGCAGGAGGCCATCCTGAAAGAACTGACCAATGAGGATGTCCACAAGGTGCGTGCCACCGTGCGCGCTTCTGTGCGCGAGTGCGCACGTCTCCATCGACCGGCGTGTCTGCTCCTCCAGGTGACCTGCTACGACCAGGACGTAGTGACAGAGATGGAGGCGGAGCCTAAAGAGCTGGGGGCGGAGCACCACGGCACTCAGACGCTGACGTTCGCGGACAGCATGGGCGAGGTGAAGGACGAGCAGCCGCCCGGCTGGTCGGCGGCCGCGGCCGACATGAAGTTCGAGTACCTGCTGTACGGACACCGAGAGCAGCTGGCCTGCCAGGTGTGCGGCAAGAGCTTCCTGGACGAGAGCCGGCTCAGGTGGGTGCACGGCGCCACCCTGTGGCAGGTCCTCCTGCAGTCTGTAGCACGACGCCACCCTGTGGCGGGTCCTCCTGCAGTCTGTAGCACGACGCCACCCTGTGGCGGGTCCTCCTGCGGTCTGTAGCACGACGCCACCCTGTGGGTCCTCCTGCAGTCTGTCGCACGACGCCACCCTGTGGCGGGTCCTCCTGCGGTCTGTAGCACGGCGCCACCCTGTGGCGGGTAATCCTGCGGTCTGTAGCACAGCGCCACCCTGTGGCGGGTCCTCCTGTGGTCTGTAGCACAGCTCCACCCTGTGGCGGGTCCTCCTGCAGTCTGTAGCACGACGCCACCCTGTGGCGGGTCCTCCTGTGGTCTGTAGCACGGCACCACCCTGTGGAGGGTCCTCCTGCGGTCTGTAGCACGACGCCACCCTGTGGCGGGTCCTCCTGCGGTCTGTAGCACGGCGCCACCCTGTGGAGGGTCCTCCTGCGGTCTGTAGCACGACGCCACCCTGTGGCGGGTCCTCCTGCGGTCTGTAGCACGACGCCACCCTGTGGCGGGTCCTCCTGCGGTCTGTAGCACGACGCCACCCTGTGGGTCCTCCTGCAGTCTGTCGCACGACGCCACCCTGTGGCGGGTCCTCCTGCGGTCTGTAGCACGGCGCCACCCTGTGGCGGGTAATCCTGCGGTCTGTAGCACAGCGCCACCCTGTGGCGGGTCCTCCTGTGGTCTGTAGCACAGCTCCACCCTGTGGCGGGTCCTCCTGCAGTCTGTAGCACGACGCCACCCTGTGGCGGGTCCTCCTGTGGTCTGTAGCACGGCACCACCCTGTGGAGGGTCCTCCTGCGGTCTGTAGCACGACGCCACCCTGTGGCGGGTCCTCCTGCGGTCTGTAGCACGGCGCCACCCTGTGGAGGGTCCTCCTGCGGTCTGTAGCACGACGCCACCCTGTGGAGGGTCCTCCTGCGGTCTGTAGCACGACGCCACCCTGTGGGTCCTCCTGCAGTCTGTAGCACGGCGCCACCCTGTGGCGGGTAATCCTGCGGTCTGTAGCACAGCGCCACCCTGTGGCGGGTCCTCCTGCGGTCTGTAGCACGACGCCACCCTGTGGGTCCTCCTGCAGTCTGTAGCACGACGCCACCCTGTGGCGGGTCCTCCTGCGGTCTGTAGCACGGCACCACCCTGTGGCGGGTCCTCCTGCAGTCTGTAGCACGACGCCACCCTGTGGCGGGTCCTCCTGCGGTCTGTAGCACGACGCCACCCTGTGGGTCCTCCTGCAGTCTGTAGCACGACGCCACCCTGTGGCGGGTCCTCCTGCGGTCTGTAGCACGGCGCCACCCTGTGGAGGGTCCTCCTGCGGTCTGTAGCACGACGCCACCCTGTGGCGGGTCCTCCTGCAGTCTGTAGCACGGCGCCACCCTGTGGAGGGTCCTCCTGCGGTCTGTAGCACGACGCCACCCTGTGGCGGGTCCTCCTGCAGTCTGTAGCACGGCGCCACCCTGTGGAGGGTCCTCCTGCGGTCTGTAGCACGACGCCACCCTGTGGAGGGTCCTCCTGCGGTCTGTAGCACGACGCCACCCTGTGGCGGGTCCTCCTGCGGTCTGTAGCACGACGCCACCCTGTGGAGGGTCCTCCTGCAGTCTGTAGCACGACGCCACCCTGTGGCGTGTCCTCCTGCGGTCTGTAGCACGGCGCCACCCTGTGGCGGGTCCTCCTGCAGTCTGTAGCACGACGCCACCCTGTGGCGGGTCCTCCTGCAGTCTGTAGCACGGCGCCACCCTGTGGAGGGTCCTCCTGCAGTCTGTAGCACGGCGCCACCCTGTGGCGGGTCCTCCTGCGGTCTGTAGCACGGCGCCACCCTGTGGAGGGTCCTCCTGCGGTCTGTAGCACGACGCCACCCTGTGGCGGGTCCTCCTGCAGTCTGTAGCACGGCGCCACCCTGTGGAGGGTCCTCCTGCGGTCTGTAGCACGACGCCACCCTGTGGCGGGTCCTCCTGCAGTCTGTAGCACGGCGCCACCCTGTGGAGGGTCCTCCTGCGGTCTGTAGCACGACGCCACCCTGTGGAGGGTCCTCCTGCGGTCTGTAGCACGACGCCACCCTGTGGCGGGTCCTCCTGCGGTCTGTAGCACGACGCCACCCTGTGGAGGGTCCTCCTGCAGTCTGTAGCACGACGCCACCCTGTGGCGTGTCCTCCTGCGGTCTGTAGCACGGCGCCACCCTGTGGCGGGTCCTCCTGCAGTCTGTAGCACGACGCCACCCTGTGGCGGGTCCTCCTGCAGTCTGTAGCACGGCGCCACCCTGTGGAGGGTCCTCCTGCAGTCTGTAGCACGGCGCCACCCTGTGGAGGGTCCTCCTGCGGTCTGTAGCACGGCGCCACCCTGTGGAGGGTCCTCCTGCGGTCTGTAGCACGGCGCCACCCTGTGGAGGGTCCTCCTGCGGTCTGTAGCACGACGCCACCCTGTGGAGGGTCCTCCTGCGGTCTGTAGCACGACGCCACCCTGTGGCGGGTCCTCCTGCGGTCTGTAGCACGACGCCACCCTGTGGCGGGTCCTCCTGCGGTCTGTAGCACGGCGCCACCCTGTGGAGGGTCCTCCTGCGGTCTGTAGCACGGCGCCACCCTGTGGAGGGTCCTCCTGCAGTCTGTAGCACGACGCCACCCTGTAGCGGGTCCTCCTGCGGTCTGTAGCATGGCGCCACCCTGTGGCGGGTCCTCCTGCAGTCTGTAGCACGACGCCACCCTGTGGAGGGTCCTCCTGCGGTCTGTAGCACGGCGCCACCCTGTGGAGGGTCCTCCTGCAGTCTGTAGCACGGCGCCACCCTGTGGAGGGTCCTCCTGCGGTCTGTAGCACGGCGCCACCCTGTGGAGGGTCCTCCTGCGGTCTGTAGCACGACGCCACCCTGTGGCGGGTCCTCCTGCAGTCTGTAGCACGGCGCCACCCTGTGGAGGGTCCTCCTGCGGTCTGTAGCACGACGCCACCCTGTGGAGGGTCCTCCTGCGGTCTGTAGCACGACGCCACCCTGTGGAGGGTGGCCCTCGGTCTGTAGCACGGCGCCACCCTGTGGCGGGTCCTCCTGCAGTCTGTAGCACGGCGCCACCCTGTGGCGGGTCCTCCTGCGGTCTGTGGGGAACTCAGTGTGTCAGGAAGAGGTCATCTCTGTCTGACAGTCTACTGGTCAGAGTCAGAGAGAAGGACCACAACAGTCAGAGAGAAGGACCACAGTAGTCCTGGATGTTGGACGGCTCCTGAACCAGACAACAGTCGGTCTGGATAAACCCCGACAGGGGGACAGGAAGTGCCAGGCGCCACTTCCAGGCCTCGTCTTCTGCAAAAGCACTGTGCTTCAACAAGGCCCCTGGTCCTCCCACCTGAAGACCTCACCTGGTCCCCTCACCTGAAGACCTCACCTGGTCCCCTCACCTGAAGACCTCACCTGGTCCCCTCACCTGAAGACCTCACCTGGTCTGTGTTGTTGTGTGCAGGAAACATGAGAAGCTCCACTCGGCGGATCGTCCGTTCGCCTGTGAGATCTGCACCAAAGCTTTCACCACACACGCTCACCTGAAAGGTAAGCCCCCCTGCAGAGCTCAGGGGTTCTCTGCTGGGTTCTCTGCTGGGTTCTCTGCTGAAGAACTTCACCTGTCTGTTGCAGAACACCTGAAGATCCACACCGGCTTCAAGCCCTACAGGTGTGACGTTTGTGGGAAATCGTTCATCCGAGCGCCGGACCTGAAGAAACATGAGCGAGTTCACAGCAACGAGCGACCCTTCGCCTGCCAGATGTGTGACAAGGTAACACACACACACACACACACACACACACACACACACACAGCCTGTCTCACCCGTCCGCCTCCTCTTTAGGCCTTCAAACACAAGTCCCACCTGAAGGACCACGAGAGAAGACACCGAGGAGAGAAGCCCTTCGTCTGTCCGTCCTGCACCAAGGCCTTCGCCAAGGTGACGCCCTTCGCTGTGTCCACAGACAGTGGTCAATACAGTGTCCACAGACAGTGGTCAATACAGTGTCCACAGACAGCGGTCAATACAGTGTCCACAGACAGCGGTCAATACAGTGTCCACAGACAGCGGTCAATACAGTGTCCACAGACAGTGGTCAATACAGTGTCCACAGACAGCGGTCAATACAGTGTCCACAGACAGCGGTCAATACAGTGTCCACAGACAGTGGTCAATACAGTGTCCACAGACAGCGGTCAATACAGTGTCCACAGACAGCGGTCAATACAGTGTCCACAGACAGCGGTCAATACAGTGTCCACAGACAGCGGTCAATACAGTGTCCACAGACAGTGGTCAATACAGTGTCCACAGACAGCGGTCAATACAGTGTCCACAGACAGCGGTCAATACAGTGTCCACAGCAGTGGTCAATACAGTGTCCACAGACAGCGGTCAATACAGTGTCCACAGACAGTGGTCAATACAGTGTCCACAGCAGTGGTCAATACAGTGTCCACAGACAGCGGTCCACAGACAGTGGTCAATACAGTGTCCACAGACAGTGGTCAATACAGTGTCCACAGACAGTGGTCAATACAGTGTCCACAGACAGCAGTCATTACAGTGTCCACAGACAGTGGTCAATACAGTGTCCACAGACAGCGGTCAATACAGTGTCCACAGACAGCGGTCAATACAGTGTCCACAGCAGTGGTCAATACAGTGTCCACAGACAGCGGTCAATACAGTGTCCACAGACAGTGGTCAATACAGTGTCCACAGACAGCGGTCATTACAGTGTCCACAGACAGTGGTCAATACAGTGTCCACAGACAGTGGGTCAATACAGTGTCCACAGACAGCAGTCATTACAGTGTCCACAGACAGTGGTCAATACAGTGTCCACAGACAGCGGTCATTACAGTGTCCACAGACAGTGGTCAATACAGTGTCCACAGACAGCGGTTAAGACAGTGTCCACAGCAGTGGTCAATACAGTGTCCACAGACAGTGGTCAATACAGTGTCCACAGACAGTGGTCAATACAGTGTCCACAGACAGCGGTTAAGACAGTGTCCACAGACAGCGGTTAAGACAGTGTCCACAGCAGTGGTCAATACAGTGTCCACAGACAGCGGTCAATACAGTGTCCACAGACAGTGGTCAATACAGTGTCCACAGACAGCGGTTAAGACAGTGTCCACAGCAGTGGTCAATACAGTGTCCACAGACAGCGTCCACAGACAGTGGTCAATACAGTGTCCACAGACAGTGGTCAATACAGTGTCCACAGACAGTGGTCAATACAGTGTCCACAGACAGCGGTTAAGACAGTGTCCACAGACAGCGGTTAAGACAGTGTCCACAGCAGTGGTCAATACAGTGTCCACAGACAGCGTCCACAGACAGTGGTCAATACAGTGTCCACAGACAGTGGTCAATACAGTGTCCACAGACAGTGGTCAATACAGTGTCCACAGACAGCGGTTAAGACAGTGTCCACAGCAGTGGTCAATACAGTGTCCACAGACAGCGGTCAATACAGTGTCCACAGACAGTGGTCAATACAGTGTCCACAGACAGCGGTTAGGACAGTGTCCACAGCAGTGGTCGATACAGTGTGCAGTGTATGCAGTGTGGACAGACGGTGGCTGTGGACCTGCTGCGGTGCGTTCACTGTCACTCTGTACTTCCAGGCGTCGGATCTGAAGCGACATGAGAACAACATGCACAGTGAGAGGAAGCAGCTGAATCCACTGCAGAGCGACACAGAGACACTGCAGGCCGCCGCCATGGCCGCCGAGGAGCAACATCTGGACTCCATCAGCTGCTCCTAACATCTGGACTCCATCTCAACATCTGGACTCCATCAGCTGCTCCTAACATCTGGACTCCATCTCAACATCTGGACTCCTGGTTCCTCCAGCAGTTTTATTGAACTGTTCTTCTGTTCAGTTTCATGAGCAGAACCTGAAGTTCCAGCAGAGAAAATAAAACTGATTTGTTTACACGTCCAGAGGATGTTCTCCAGTCCAGAACCACAGCTGGGATTTCAGACCTCTGTTGCACTAAAGTAGGATTCATTGATCCCGGATCACTGATCCAGTCCAGAACCAGAACCAGTCCAGAACCAGAGGGTTCAGGATTACTGGGTTCCACTAAAGACCAGACCAGGATGAGACACAGGATCCATTCAGGGTCAGGTTCTTCAAACAGACCCCCGCAATCGACCACACACACACACACACACACACACACACACACACACACACATACACACCCCAATGCGCGTCACTCCCCCCATCCCTGCAGCAACCCCCCGAAGGCCCACCATTCACCCTGCCCACCCCCCTGGCCTGGACCAGGGCCTGCCAGGGGGTACCAGCAGGACCAGGGCACCAGCAGGACCAGGGCCTGCCAGGGGGTACCAGCAGGACCAGGGCACCAGCAGGACCAGGGCCTGCCAGGGGGTACCAGCAGGACCAGGGCCTGCCAGGGGGTACCAGCAGGACCAGGGCACCAGCAGGACCAGGGCCTGCCAGGGGGTACCAGCAGGACCAGGGCCTGCCAGGGGGTACCAGCAGGACCAGGGCCTGCCAGGGGGCTACCAGCAGGACCAGGGCCTGCCAGGGGGTACCAGCAGGACCAGGGCACCAGCAGGACCAGGGCCTGCCAGGGGGTACCAGCAGGACCAGGGCACCAGCAGGACCAGGGCCTGCCAGGGGGTACCAGCAGGACCAGGGCCTGCCAGGGGGTACCAGCAGGACCAGGGCACCAGCAGGACCAGGGCCTGCCAGGGGGGTACCAGCAGGACCAGGGCCTGCCAGGGGGTACCAGCAGGACCAGGGCCTGCCAGGGGGCTACCAGCAGGACCAGGGCCTGCCAGGGGGTACCAGCAGGACCAGGGCACCAGCAGGACCAGGGCACCAGCAGGACCAGGGCCTGCCAGGGGGCTACCAGCAGGACCAGGGCCTGCCAGGGGGTACCAGCAGGACCAGGGCCTGCCAGGGGGTACCAGCAGGACCAGGGCCTGCCAGGGGGTACCAGCAGGACCAGGGCCTGCCAGGGGGTACCAGCAGGACCAGGGCCTGCCAGGGGGGTACCAGCAGGACCAGGGCCTGCCAGGGGGGTACCAGCAGGACCAGGGCCTGCCAGGGGGCTACCAGCAGGGACCCCGTCTCGGGTGAGGGTCAGTTCCTCTGCAGTTTTAACTATCTTCACCATGTGACGTGAACGTGGGAAACGGAGCGTTTTCACGGGTGGGGGAGGGGCTGCCTCTCTGAGCAGCACGAACAGGAGGAAAGCTCAAATGCACAGGCGAGGGAAAAAAACGCTTTGGGGAGTTTTTGGTGAGTATGTAACTATATAACAAGGTTAAAACATACAACAAGTGAATTTTGCATGAGGCTGAGTGTGTTGCAGCGCCCCCATGAGGCTGAGTGTGCTGCAGCGCCCCCATGAGGCTGAGTGTGTTGCAGCGCCCCCATGAGGCTGAGTGTGCTGCAGCGCCCCCATGAGGCTGAGTCAATCAATCTATCAATCAATTTATTTTTGTATAGCCCAGTATCACAACAGCAGCTGCCTCAGAGGCTTCAAGATGTTACATTGGTCGGTAAAAGTAAAAACAGTGAATAAGCATAATGTTAATATGTCAAATTCACAGTAACGAGACAAAACGAAGCAACCACCGCCTTAGACCCTCACATCCGGCAAGAAAAAACTCCAGAAACCCAGTGGGAAAAGAAGAGATCTTGGGGAGAACCACAGTATGGAGGGATCCCTCTCCCAGGGACGGACAGCTTTGGCAACAGCTAGCATGAGACAATAAGAAGTAAAGCCTAGGACTATGTTGAGGACAGTCCGTTGGACGGTCCAGCACAAGAACCACGGATCCCAGCAGTAGAACCGAAGCCAGTCCACGGGCAGGACCGACAGAGGTGTCCTCCCGGTCCGGACGGAGCTTGTTCATAGGCCTTCGTAATAGTGGAGTCAGCAACTGAAACTGGAGAAGACTCCCCCTCGAAGGGGGGGACAGCAGGGGAAAAGCAATGAACGGACTAAAGGGAAGAACATTCAGACATTAGAGGACAGGGCTCAGTGCACCGTACTTCCCACAGCATTCTAGCTCCTAGGGCAGCTTTGTGGATAGTTTAGTATTTAAACTAGTATTTAGTTAGTATAGTTTAGTTTAGTTTAATTTAGTTTAATTTAGTTTAATTTAGTTTGGTTTAGTTTGGTTTAGTTTAATTTAGTTTAGTTTAGTTTGGTTTAATTTAGTTTGGTTTAGTTTAGTTTAATTTAGTTTGGTTTAGTTTAGTTTAGTTTAGTTTAGTTTAGTTTAGAGTCCCTAGCTGACCTGATCATAGGCTGCATCGAAGAGAAACGTCTTGAGCCTAACCTTAAATGTGGAGACTGTGTCTGCCTCTTTGACACCACTTGGAAGCTGGTTCCATAAAAACGGTGCCTGATAGCTAAAGGCTCTTCCACCTAGTGTCCATTTAGAGACTCTAGGAGTCACCAGTAACCCTGCATTTTGAGAGCGAAGTGCTCTGATTGGTTGATAAGGCGTTAAAGCATCTTGGAGATAGGTTGGAGCCATCCCATTTAGGATTTTGTAAGTGAGGAGGAGGATTTTAAATCTAACTCTAAACTCGACAGGAAGCCAGTGAAGAGATTTTAGAACAGGAGTAATGTGTTCACGTCTTCTAGTTCCAGTTAATAATCTGGCGGCTGCATTTTGAACCAACTGAAAGTTTTTTAATACACTTTTTGGGCAGGCTGCAAGAAGGGAGTTGCAGTAGTCCAGTCTAGTAGAAACAAATGCATGGATGAGTTTTTCTGCATCGCTTCTAGGTAGAATGTTTCTTATTTTAGCTATGTTGCGCAGGTGGAAATATGCTGTTTTACAAGCCAGGTTGATGTGTGCTTTAAAGGAGATATCCTGATCAAATAAGACCCCGAGGTTCCTGACAGTAGAGGAGGAGGATACACTGACGTTATCTAAGGTGATGATCTGTTCAGATAGACACTCTCTCAGTTTATGGGGGCCTAGTATAATGACCTCTGTTTTGCCAGGATTATGACGGAGATAAAAGGGTGTAGCACTTATGTTGCACACTAAAGGCCAATCAAGCCCAGGACTAGATGAAGATAAATTCTAGATTAGCAATGATGACAACAGGCTAGCGGATCAGAAGATTCTGAGTTCGCTCGTGGAGAGAGAAGAGGCAGAGACTTCGAGTTGAGTTTGCAAGTAAAAAGGCAGCATGTATTGAGCTCTTGGAAACAAAAGAAAAACAAACAGGACAAACAAAACATACCAGATTTGCAAAGCTTTAACCTGTGCGAATGGCCATTCGAAGCAAATCACAATTGTAACAAACATTCGAAGATAGCAGGTATCAGAAATGCAACACGAAAACGATGATGATAACAGCGAATGATTTTTCACAGTGGTAAGGGGTGGAGTCCAGCGTCACACCCCTTGGACAGAAGCAACTACCCCGATCGTCCATTCATCCCACCCAAAGTTCACATGACCCACGTCTGGGTCAAAACAGCTGGTGACTCTGAGGAGGAGTCCAAGTGTGTGTGGGTTGTGTGGGTTGTGTGGGTGTGTTTCAGGTCGTGTGGGGTGAGAGTTTCTGGCTTCAGGAGCCCCTACTGGCCCGGCAGAGGTAGCGCCTGGTCTCCAGCTGGAAGACCGGAGTTCCTTTTAGGCTCTGGGCCTGGTCTTTAGCTCGCCATCACTCTTCACAGGACCATAGGGAAAAAACCTGGCCGATTCCACGGTCTGGATTGCACGTGTGTGCTCTAATCGCACGATTTCGGACACGGTAACCGACGACTCCTGAGCACAGCCCTCTCCTGGAGTCCCCACTGCCTCTCCGTGTCTCACTACTCCCCGGCATGATTCTGCTAATAATAGCCGGCGCTAGGTCACGTGACTGCGTGACGTCGTCGTAAATGAAGCGATCTGATTGGCTAATCGCCAAGCCAACGGGAACATATCAAATGCCGCGGGATTTGAGAGAGAGTGAGTGCAGCAGATCTGTAAATGACTGGATGTGGACAAGAGAGAACAACATAATGACAGGCTGTCAGGATTTGACACCTGGGTTACACCCTCCCCTCCTAAAACCATGCAACTCCGGTGCATGCTGAACTACATGAATGCGGGAACAAACAGCGTTAGACGACGGGACATCAAATACTTCACCATAGGCGTGGGCTAAACTATGAAAAAGAGTTTGCACGACTGAGATCAAAGGTGTCGCGAAGAACGGCGGACAGGCGAAACAGAACCAGTGGGTTCAGGGGTAATGTCAGGCATCGAAATAGGCACCCCAGTAGAGAATGGTGCTATTATTGCAGCGTTAGGAGATGTCTCTGCTGGGCCACCCGACAGTGGGCCACCCTCTGGTGACACCGTCTCAGGGGGAACTGGACCTTCAGGTAGGTATGGATCAGGTACATGCTCAACTCCCCCCTCAGGTTCACCAGGGACTTCATCTTCCTCCTCAC
The DNA here is from genome assembly GCF_902148845.1 of Salarias fasciatus. NCBI lineage: Eukaryota > Metazoa > Chordata > Actinopteri > Blenniiformes > Blenniidae > Salarias > Salarias fasciatus. The sequence goes on along the minus strand of NW_021941378.1, from coordinate 334,825 downwards.
TGGACAAGGATGGAACAGCAACTTCGGATGGACCAGAGGACTCTCCAGTGTCAGGTAAGTCAACTACAGGTGAGGGTATGGTTTCAGGGACTGGGTTACTGTCTGAGGACGGGCCAGGAAAAGAACTTTCAACACTGAACCTCACAGGTGGTAGAACTGTGGGCTCCGAAAACCTCCATTCCTCCTCTTCATCACTCAGGTGATCTGGATTCACAACCGGCTTCTTCAGACTCCTGGTTTGAGGTCTGCGAACAGGTGCAGCGGGTTGCGGTTTGGGATCTGTGGTTTCGGGCAGAAAACCACATGGCAGTAACAAGTCTCTGTGTAATGTGCGGGTTCGTCCAGATATGTCCTTCTCTGGTTGGACTGTGTAAACAGGGAGGTCTCCTGCTCGTTTGAGCACAACATAAATGTCTTTCTCCCACTTGTCCTCCAGTTTGTGTTTACCACAGAGTTTCACGTTGCGGATGAGCACCCAATCACCTTCCTCCAAAATAGACGGTTTTACTCGTTGATCAAAACGAGATTTATTTTTGTCTGCAGATCTAGCAGCATTCTTAGAAGCGAGTTTATAGCTCTCTTCCAACCAAGAACGAAGAGCCTGCACGTATTGAGAGTGCGACGTAGACGGACCGTCTCGAGTGTGAAGGCCGAAAGCCAGGTCCACGGGCAATCTCGGAGAGCGAAAGAACATGAGCTCATATGGTGTGTAGCCCGTGACGTCATTGCGGGTACAATTATAAGCGTGGACTAACGGCTTCACGTATTCCTTCCATCTCTGCTTCTGCTCTGGTTCAAGAGTTCCTGACATACTGAGCAACGTGCGGTTAAACCGCTCAACCGGGTTACCACGAGGATGGTAAGGAGTGGTCCTGGTCTTTTGTATGCCAGTTATGTCACAGAGCTCTTTAATGAGATGCGATTCAAAGTCAGGCCCTTGATCTGTGTGTAAGCGCTCGGGTATACCGTAGTGAACAATAAAGTTGTCAAACAGACATTTTGCAACAGTTTTAGCCTTTTGGTTGGCAGTTGGAATAGCCACGGCAAATTTAGTAAAATGGTCTGTCAACACTAAGATGTCTTTTGTGTTACTTTTATCAGGTTCGAGCGATAGGTAGTCCATACACAACAGTTCAAGGGGTCTACTTGTTTTGATGTTAACCAACGGAGCAGCTCATTCTGGAAGAGCTTTGTGCCTGACGCAACGATTGCAGGTCCTTATTTTCAGCTCGACATCGGCAGCCATGCATGGCCAGAAGAACCTGGATCTAACTAAGTCCAGGGTACGATCGACTCCCAGATGACCCATGTCATCATGGAGACTGGCCAGCACCACTGGACGGAGGTTTTCGGGTAACACGAGCTGAAACGACATACGCTCACCATCTTGTCTCCTCCTATAGAGGATGTCATCCTGGAGCTCCAGACGACTCAACTCTCTCAACAAGAGAGGAACGTCTGGGAGTTCTTGCCTCACCGTGGGAGGAACTTTATCTCCACTCTCCAGCTGGTGGATTACCTCGCGAAGAGTTGGGTCAGCTCTCTGCCTTTCTTTCAATTCATGGTGAGAAAGAAAAGGAACAACAGGTAAACCATGACAAGAATCAGCAACATACGCATCGGGAATAGCAGCGACGGACATACTCAAAGATTCAACAAGTGTTATGCATTCCACATCAGCATCAGGATTAAGACATCTCACCAGACAACTGTGGCAAATGGCGGCCACAACATCTGGAGAGAGCTCAACAGCAGCACTGTCCTCAACGTGATCAGCCGTGAAATGCTTCACCATCTCCCACTCCCTCTGACAATGAGTGTCAGGTGGCTCTGAGTGAGGCCTACGAGAAAGCGCATCGGTGTCTCGGTTCTGACTGCCGGCACGATACTGTAACTTAAAATCGTAGGTGGACAGTGCAGCGAGCCACCGATGACTTGCGGCATCCAGTTTCGCTGATGTTAAAATGTAGGTTAAGGGATTGTTGTCTGTTACCACCACAAAACTTGAACCGTACAAGTAATCGTGAAACTTTTCACAAACGCTCCATTTCAACGCTAGAAATTCTAGTTTGTGCGCGAGATAGCGAGATTCACTGTTTGACAAGCCTCTGCTCGCATATGCAATAACGCGCAGCTTTCCATCTTGCTCTTGATAAAGCGTAGCGCCTACCCCGGAAGCGCTCGCATCAGTGTGCAAAATATACGGTTGCTTGGGGTTGGCAAACCCAAGAACTGGAGCTGAAGTCAACCGATCAATGAGAGTATCAAAAGCAGACTGGCATTCAGTAGTCCACCTCTCATTAAAAGGCAGCTTAGAATCGTGGAGCGGAGTAACAGAAACATGTTGGAACTCTGGCGACGCGTAGGAACATACCCTTTCATCAGGTCATTTAAGGGCTTAGCAATAGTAGCATAGCCACTAATAAAACGACGGTAATAACCAGCAAAACCCAGGAAAGATCTTAGTTCTTTGAGGTTACGCGGAACTGGCCAGGATTTTAGAGCAGCGATCTTTTCTGGATCGGTCTCAACACCACCCTCAGAGACTACATGGCCGAGATAGCGCACAGAGCTTTGGAAGAATTTACACTTCTCAGGTAACAGTTTGAGGCCGTAATCTCTGAGCCGATGAAGCACGCGTAATAAGCGACTCTCATGCTCTTCAAGACTATCAGAAAAGATTATCAGATCGTCAATAAAAACTAGAACCTCTTTCAGATGTAAATCGCCCATGCACTTTTCCATAAGGCGTTGGAAAGTGGATGGAGCGTTGGTCACACCCTGGGGCATGCGGTTGAATTCCCAAAACCCCAGCGGAGTAACGAAGGCTGTCTTGGATTTGTCACATTCTGCCATCTCAATTTGATAGTAACCCGACTTGAGATCAAGGACACTAAACCATCTAGAACCAGTCAATGCAGAGAAAGATTCCTCCAAGTTAGGGAGCGCGTACGCATCTTTGATAGTTTGGAGGTTAAGCTTTCGATAGTCAATGCAAAGGCGAACATCTCCATTCTTTTTCCTGACAACGACAATGGGTGAAGAAAAAGGTGAGTCGGATTCACGAATAACTCCTGCCTCTAACAAATCAAGCAAATGGTTGCGGACAGCCTCGAGGTCGCGAGGATGGATTGGTCGGGCTCGATGTTTTAAAGGAGCTTCATCGCTGAGGCGGATGTGATGCTTCACCTTATCTGTCCGCCCAAGGTTGAGATCGTGATGTGAAAACACTTCTGGAATTTGCTTAAGTTTGGAGATGATGCGCTCTTTCCAGTCTGATGGAATAGGAGAGTTACTAAAATCAAACTCTAAATCGGAATTCTTGCATTGATCATTAGTGACACTGTGTGACAGGATCTGCGGTGACTTCAACAGTTCGGCAATAACACTAAGGGGAGGCAGTATTTCACCGTGTTCTGACTCGTTGGTGAGCACAACGGGGAGCTTATGTGGTGAGTCTATGGAAAGTGAAACTAAACAACTTTTCACACACAATCCACCGGGCATTGGTGTAGTGGGCTGTTCAATCAGAGCACACTGGCCAGCTAGTGATGGTTTCACCTGGACAGAGCCCTCGAGGACCAGGGTTTGGCCAGCAAGAACCTCGACCGGGGTCTTACTTGCTAATCTGACGATGGAGTCACTGGCCTCTTCGGTCTGCCGGTGTCTAAGCTGGAGCAACTGCAGAACTGCTCGGTACCCCTGCATAACAGGCTGGAAATGAGCAGACTCAGCTTCCGCATAGTGCTCATACAGTGGGTCCAGTGTGTTCATCCCGATTAAGATCTGGGACTGGTGTTCTGAAGGAGGATCTGGAACAATGAGTGCAAGAGTGACTAGTTCTGTGTCAGCACCAACAAAGTCTCTGGGGAATGTGATAGTTACTTCAACATAACCCAAGTAGGGAACAGCTTGACCTGCTGCACCTTCTACTTTAAGGAGGTCACACAATGGCATTAACGGCTGACGAGATAGAGACCGGAACAGTGGTCACTTGTGATCCTGTGTCAAGTAAAGAATGACACACTTGTTCTGCAATTGTCACATCACTGGTACATTTTGAACCAATAAGACCTTTAGGAATCTTGTTTGTGTAAGTGCAATGAGACTGTTCTCCGCATGCAGCTTGTTTCTGGTTCTTGGGACATTTTTGGTCCAAGGCAGTTCCGGTTCGCCCCGTAACAGGAACTTTGCTTAGTTTAAAGACTGATTTTCTGATGTATTTGTTCTTCTCCACTTTGCTTCTCTCTCAGCAAACTGTTTCTTCTTGGTGGCAACAAGAGCAGAATTCGGGGGATTGTCACATTGTGGTTTAATGTGCCCATCTTCACCACACCTAAAACAATAAGCAGGCTTAGGTGCAGAAGGTGGGTTTCTTTGGGGCTTGCCCACCCCCTGACCATCGCCATGGCTACGGCCAGGTGTGGACTTTGCTGCAGCTGAAGGCTTCGAGCCAGAGTGGGTGGCTGTTAGTGCGTTAAGCTATTTCTGCATGTCAGCCAACTGTCGGGCAAGCTGTTCCAAAGTGACAGCTTCTGGTTTACTGTCAGTTTTAGCACAAGCATAATGAGCATGGGACAGGGCTTTGGCCTTCGAACCCAGATGTTGCCTCATCCGCTGTGACTTGGCTGCTTCTCTGTCCTCCTCTGTGCGGAGTAGCAGCAACAGTTCTGCGAAGGGTGGAGGGCAGGACTTGCGCTGTTTAAGTTGAAGTTCTGCAATTAAGGTATTGTCCCAGCATCCCCTGCAAAACTGATTGAGCAGGTGTTTATCAAACTCAGCTTGCGGGACTCCCCCTCTCTTTACTGCGGCACTCAACGCGACTTGGAGCCTCTGAAGGAAAGCTGACGGCTTCTCCCTCCCATCTTGAAAAGTATCCATGAATTTTGCATACAATTCATCCCCGTCTTGGACTGCACCATATGCGGAATCAAGGATTTGGAGGGATACTGCGGGAGGCGTTTCCGGTTTCAAGTGTTTAACCATATCTGCTGCAGGAGACAATAAACTTTCAATAATACGTCTAGATCGCTGTAAGTCTGACACAGACGGATCATTCATCATTAAATCAATAGCAGATCGGAAAGTGTCATAATCAGACTCATTTTGGGGACGTGGTGATCGTCCAGAAAAAGCTCTGAGTCTCTGTATGGACATGTGGGACATTGCATTGTCCTCACTTTTGACAATGTGTTCCACTACAAGTCGTTGAACTTCTGGTGGATTCAGGTCAGGCAAAGAGGGAAAAGGAACTCGTGACTGGGCAGCCGGTGGTGTCTGCGCATGTCTATGAGCTTCACGCGGATGTGGCCCTGGAGGCAGAAGGACAGGCGACGCCACACTGGCGGCTGGGGGCACGGACAGTATCGCGTTAACTTTCTCCTCCAGGCACTCTGGAACTGACCCCAGCCCTGCGATGGAACGGCCCAGCAGAGACATGACATCATTTAAGACATCTGTGTATTCTTTACCGGTACTCTTTGCTAATTTCTGCAGCTCAGAAAGATAAGCATCAGTTTTGGTTTTTTCAACGTGAGCGGCGCAAATGCTAGACAGTTCAGAAATTTCACCGGTTACTGTTTGGTCGTTGCTTATGTAAATGTAGGGTAATTGTGCACGAAGTGCGGCAATGGCAGCACCCGAATTAAATGTAACCACCAGTGCACCGTCAAATGTAGATCCGGACTGAGAAACAAGTTCTGAACGCGAAATTGAACCATATTTACTCAAAAAGTCAAGTATTTCTTCGCAAATATCACCTTTAGTAATACCCTCAATGATAACTGCATTGGGAATTTTTATGCCAAGTTCTTCAAAAATATCCATGTCTGTCCTGTGTATCTTTCCCTTTGCCAATAGTTACTCAAATACAGGTACCGCTCTGCCAAACAAAAGCAACTCTCTCCTGGCTAGCTCGCCACGTTATGTAGCACTTATGTTGCACACTAAAGGCCAATCAAGCCCAGGACTAGATGAAGATAAGTTCTAGATTAGCAATGATGACAACAGGCTAGCGGATCAGAAGATTCTGAGTTCGCTCGTGGAGAGAGAAGAGGCAGAGACTTCGAGTTGAGTTTGCAAGTAAAAAGGCAGCATGTATTGAGCTCTTGGAAACAAAAGAAAAACAAACAGGACAAACAAAACATACCAGATTTGCAAAGCTTTAACCTGTGCGAATGGCCATTCGAAGCAAATCACAATTGTAACAAACATTCGAAGATAGCAGGTATCAGAAATGCAACACGAAAACGATGATGATAACAGCGAATGATTTTTCACAGTGGTAAGGGGTGGAGTCCAGCGTCACACCCAAAGGACAGAAGCAACTACCCCGATCGTCCATTCATCCCACCCAAAGTTCACATGACCCACGTCTGGGTCAAAACAGCTGGTGACTCTGGAGGAGTCCAAGTGTGTGTGGGTTGTGTGGGTTGTGTGGGTGTGTTTCAGGTCGTGTGGGGTGAGAGTTTCTGGCTTCGAGAGCCCCTACCGGCCCGGCAGAAGTAGCGCCTGGTCTCCAGCTGGAAGACCGGAGTTCCTTTTAGGCTCTGGGCCTGGTCTTTAGCTCGCCATCACTCTTCACAGGACCATAGGGAAAAAACCTGGCCGATTCCACGGTCTGGATTGCACGTGTGTGCTCTAATCGCACGATTTCGGACACGGTAACCGACGACTCCTGAGCACAGCCCTCTCCTGGAGTCCCCACTGCCTCTCCGTGTCTCACTACTCCCCGGCATGATTCTGCTAATAATAGCCGGCGCTAGGTCACGTGACTGCGTGACGTCGTCGTAAATGAAGCGATCTGATTGGCTAATCGCCAAGCCAACGGGAACATATCAAATGCCGCGGGATTTGAGAGAGAGTGAGTGCAGCAGATCTGTAAATGACTGGATGAGGACAAGAGAGAACAACATAATGACAGGCTGTCAGGATTTGACACCTGGGTTACGGGCTACCCAGAAGTTTCCGTTTCTGGAGAAGAATGAGATGAATCTCCTCTCCCATCCGCCTGATTCTCCAGATGAAGCCTCCAGGGACTTTTTCTTGTTCCCCAGGTTGAAGAAGCAGCTGAAGGGACAGCGGTTTGCAGATGTGGAGGAGGTGACAGACAAATCGCAGCCGGCCCTGAATGGCACAATTACGCACGGGTCTGACGACGCATTGGTGAAGTGGGAGGCACGGCTGGAGCGCTGTGTTACAGTTTTCCTCCACTGGTTTGACTCATTTCTTGAAACCGAAATTACATTTTCAAAACAACATGGACAAATCTCCAAACTACCCTGTAGCTGCTCACAACAGAATGGCACTTTTCATTCATGTCATCACATTTAAAATGTCTTAGTACATGTCTCAATGTCTCAGAAAATCTTTGCAAATGATTTAGCACAGTAAGGATAGATTTAGCACAATTCCCAGGTGAATAGGTCATGTTGATCTAAACTGATTGATCGATTCTCAGTCTAATGGTTGTTCTCTCCAAAACATATCAGCCTAATTTCATTGTATCAGTCACCACCTGCAAAATCATCTGTTCAGCTGTCAAAATTAGTCAAAAACACACTTCAATACCATGAATACCAGACATGGATGTGTTAGCATGAAGGTGAGGAGGACAGTCAGGAGGAGGAGGAGGGAGACCAGTGAAGAAGAGAGCTGTGAAACTCCAGCTTCATTTACAGTTCACTGGGTAACATACAATGTTCCTGTTTGTTTTGTTACCTCCACCAAGGAGGTTATGGAATCACATCGGTTTGTTGCTTGGTGGGTTAGTTGGTTGGTTGGTTTGTGAGCAACATTACAGAAAAAGTTATAGACAGATTGCAATGAAACTTAGTGGAAAGGTGGGTCTTGGGCTAACTTAGAATCCATTACATTTTGGTGACGATCCGGATCACTGTCTGGATCCAGGAATTTTTTAAAGGATTCTTTATCATTGAGAGATAGGGAGTCTTTCACATAGTTGGGCATAGCTCAACAATAAATGACAAGGTGGCTCAGCAAAAACATTACAGTAAGTTCTTCAAGGACTCTAAGAGAGATCAGCTGCTGATCCAGATCAGGAAGTATTCCGATACCAGGATCCAGAACAGACAGTAACCGGGGGGTTCCGGAGTGTCGGTCACTGTGAGGAAACACTGAGATGTGAACAAGCAGCAGGCAGCTTCCTCCCAGACGCTGTTTGTGTTGGGGAGGAATGAAATGGTTTTTTTTTTGTTTTGTTTTGTTTTGTTTTGTTTTTTTTTATCACATCTGGTGTTCTTATTGTTGTTGGTGACGGATTGGAGCTGTGGCGGAGGTCTGCGCTCTCTGAGTGTCAAATTCTAGCTTTTTATTTTTTGTTTTTGTTTCTTTGTTTTTATTTTCCAGTATATTGAACTCCGATGGATGGAGGTTGCTCTATGTGTGAATACAAATTCTAACAGTTTCCTTGGAGGCATGAGAGCGATGTGTGAATCAGAACTTGAAGGTTCTTCTTACTGTAAAATGCTTTTTGTCTTCATTTTCTTATACACTATATTTTCTGTTAGCTAAAAAACCCAAAGAAGAAAATAAAAACTATCACCGTAACCATGATGACTGAAGCCCTGGGCTCAGACAGAAAGGTAGATGAGGAATGTTTCAGTGGTCCTCTGCCCTTAATGACAAAACATCTGAACATTCTGACTGTCAGAGCTCACACAGTGTCAAGAGGACAAAGCATTTTGAGGACACTGACCGTTTGTTTGAGAGAGAAATTTAGATTTTCCACCTGAGTGAGCTGTTTTGGCAGAGATCTGCTCTCTGACAGGTGAACCGTGGTTCTGCTGAACCGTCCAGGTGGTTTCTGGCAAGAGAACCAAGAGAACTGAGAACGTCCGGTCTGTTTTGAAAAATGAGCCGAAGCTGTTGAGAAGGATCTTTACATTTTGGAGGCTCTGACTGTTTATATGGGAAAGAAATGAAGCTTTGAATCTTGTGTGAACAGTTTAGGGAGAGAGAAGAGCTTTTGCTCGTGAACTGTGGTGTTGAGCTGAACTGTGAGACTGTTTTGCCAAATGACCTTCGAGTTTTGAAAATGTAATTTCAGTTTCAAGAAATGAGCCAAACCAGTGGAGAAAAACTGTAATGTGGATGGAGATTATTTTGAAGGCGACGGTGGTGTTTTATTTTGAAATGTCAGAAATAAAAAGTTACAATCAAATTCCGGGAATTTTTGGGTACCCCTCGTAGTTCGTAGTCATCCAGGTTTTAATTTCTCTGATACAGTCACTGAGTCTGTCTATTTGATTAGTTTGATCAGGTTTCATAGATAAATACAGTTGTGTGTCATCTGCATAGCAATGAAAATTGATATCGTGGCTTCTAATTATGTTCCCTAAAAGAAGCATACGAGGGGGTACCCAAAAGAAACCGGAATTTGGTCATAAAATACTAATAATAATGAGTTTGGACTTCTGGCCGTCAGATGTGCTGCAGGTAAGCCTTGTGCACATCTGTGAGAAATCTGAGCTCCCAGAGTGACACTGACGCCTGTCAGGCGCTATTTATAGCAACAGAGTGCAGCGGCGGTCTGCGATTTTTCCAAAACGGCGACATTGACTGTGAAGCCAGAGCAGCGCAAACATTAAATTCTGCTTTTTGCTGGAAAAACAGCAGCAGAAACACTCAGCTTGTTGCAGCAAGCCTACAAGGATGCTGCTCTGGGGAAGACTCAGGTCCAGGAGTGGTCCGGGGGTCTGAGAAGGGCCAGATGTCGGCGCGTCAGGTCCGCTCAGCGTGAAAACAACGCTGAGCTGCTTCTCGGCTGTCCAGGGTCTCGTCCACAGCGAGTCCGTCCCTCCAGGTCAGACTGTAAACCAGGACTACTACAGGAAGTCCTCAGACGCTCCGTGAGGATGTGAGGAGGAAGCAGAGCGTCGTGGCGGAGTGGAGCCGGTTGATCCACCACCACAGAGCGCCAGCGGACACGGCGCTGCGCCTCACGCAGTTTCTGGAGAAGAATGAGATGAATCTCCTCTCCCATCCGCCTGATTCTCCAGATGAAGCCTCCAGGGACTTTTTCTTGTTCCCCAGGTTGAAGAAGCAGCTGAAGGGACAGCGGTTTGCAGATGTGGAGGAGGGGACAGACAAATCGCAGCCGGCAAAAAATGGCACAATTACGCACGAGTCTGACGACGCATTGGTGAAGTGGGAGACACGGCTGGAGCGCTGCATTAATGCGGATGGAGACTATTTTGAAGGCGACGGTGGTGTTTTATTTTGAAATGTCAGAAATAAAAAGTTACAATCAAATTCCGGGAACTTTTGGGTACCCCCTCGTATACAACAGAAATAAAATTGGCCCGAGCACGGACCCTTGAGGAACCCCATAACTGACCTGGGAGCACGGTGAGGACTGTTGGTTAACGTGAACAAATTGGTACCTATTAGATAAATAGGATTTGAACCAGCAGAGGGCTTTTCCTCTGATGCCAACCTCACATTCTAACCTCTGCAGGAGAATATTGTGGTCGATTGTATCAAAAGCTGCACTGAGGTCTAAGAGAACCAGGATTGAGACTAGACCTGCGTCAGCCGCCAATAGCAAGTCATTAGTGACTTTAACTAACGCAGTCTCAGTGCTGTGATAAGCTCTATATCCTGACTGAAATTTCTCAAATAAACTATTGTCCTGTAGGTGGCGGCAAAGCTGTTTAACCACGACTTTTTCCAGGACTTTTGAAATAAAAGGCAGATTTGATATCGGTCTGTAGTTGGCTAGAATATCAGGATCGAGATTAGGTTTTTTCAGCAGTGGTTTGATTACTGCGAATTTAAATGACTGTGGCACATAGCCAATTTCTAGAGACGTATTTATTATAGTTATGATCGTATTTAAGATAACTGGAAGAATATCTTTGAAAAGCTTAGTTGGAATTGGATCTAGGAGACAGGTCGAGGTTTTAGAAGACATTACAATTGAAGTAATCTCAGCCCCATCTACTGATGAGAAACTATCTAGTATTTCAGGTATTTCAGGTGGAGGCAGTGGCTGGATTCCCTGAGCTTGATCTGAGGAAAGCGCTTCACTGATTTTACCTCTGATGGTTATGATTTTATCATTAAAGAATTTAAGAAAGTCATGGCAGTTTAAAGATTCTGGGATTACTGGTTCCACTACAGTATGACTGTTTGTCAGTCTGGCTACAGTGTTGAACAGAAACCGAGGGTTATTTTTGTTTATTTCTATTAAACGAGAGTAATATAATGTCTTGGCTTTAAAGAGAATTTGTTTATAGCTTAGCAAGCTACATTTCCAGGCCTTCAGAGATTGTTCTGATTTAGATTTACGCCACAGTCTTTCTAATTGCCGAGTTTTTTGTTTGAGAACACGGGTTTCAGAATTAAACCATGGAGCAACGCGCCTGGGTCGACTGGTTTTCAGCTGCAACGGAGCCACTACGTCAAGGGCAGATTTTAGTGAGTGCATAGCACTGTCAACAAACTGATCACTATTATCACCACTGGTCAATAAGCTCATTTCTGTGAGTTCACAAGATAATGCAGCAAATGCAGGCTGGATCAATTCTTTGTACCGAGCCACAGATTTTTCAGATAATGTCCGTATCAGCTGAATTTTATCTTTTTGAGCAGAGTAGTCTTCAATCAAAACCTGAAAAGTAATTAAAAAATGGTCTGAGAGTATGGGGTTCTGAGGGAGAACATTTAGGTCCCTGACCTCTATCCCATATGTTAAGACCAGATCCAGGGTGTGCTTGTGACTATGAGTGGATTCATCAACATTTTGAGTGAAACCGATACTATCTAAGGCCCAATCCCAATTCTCTGCTTAATCCTCACTCCTCAACCTTGATCCTCAATCTCTAATTAAGTGCCTCCTAAAAACAAGTGTTAAGGAATGTAATGTCACTTGGAAATGGGACAACCCTTAAAGAGAGTTACGTCCTTGGACCACAGGGGGCAGCACTGCGCAAGAGGGTAGAAGAAAGCCAGAAGTGCAGCGTTTCCTGCAGGAAAAAAGTGTAGCCAGGGGGGAGCGCGCGGCGGGGAGTTTTTGGACCGTCGGGAGGGGGCTAGGAGCTCGCGCGACGCTTCTTTGGACCGTCCGAAGGAGAGAGAGAGCGCACACGCGTGGACCGCTGTTTTTTTCCCCTCTCCGTTGTCAAGGCGCTGCAGAATTTAGTGCGGTAGCGGTGGTGGTGGTGGTGGTGGTGGTGGTGGTGGTGGGGGGGGGGTGGTGGGGCTGGCAGCAGTGATAATTTTGGTCAATGATCCATAACAACGCCCTTTATAATTGTAAGTAATGCATTAGAAATGTTTAACATTTTGCATGTGTGACCTTGTTAATAAATGCATTCAAATGAATTTTCTTGATTTCTTTCTAATAGCCTTTGTAAATATTATCTGTGATAGAAAGTTAATACAACTACTCCCAAAGTAATATACACCATTTTTTATTAATAAAATAACAGCAAAACGAACTATTTAACAAGCATTCTGGATTCTCCTTAACTCCAAGGTAGGTCTGGTAGAATCTCAAAATTAAGGGAGATAACGCTCCTTAGTCTCGCTCCTTTCCTCAACTTGTTTAGGAATGGGACAGCACTTAACTTCACGGGAGCGCGCATTTTGAGGAATGAGGAGTAAGATTGAGGATTAAGCAGAGAATTGGGATTCGCCCTAATACTGCAATAAACGCATTACTCAAACTGTCACCAGAATCATCCACATGGATGTTAAAGTCACCTATTATAAGGATCTTGTTATGAGTCAATACTATATTGCTTAAAAACTCTGAGAACTCAGTTAAAAAGTCAGAGTAAGGACCAGGAGGTCGATACACAATAATTAATAGCACAGCTTTTTGATTCTTCCAATTTGGACAAGTAAGCGTTAGTATTAAGCTTTCAAAAGAGTTGAATTTAACATTAGTTTTGGGTTTAAGAAGAAGACTGGAGTGGGAAATCACTGCCACACCTCCACCTCCACCTGTTGATCTAGCTGTTTGGAAATTAACATAGGTTGGAGGGGTACATTCATTGAGCCTCACATAGTCATCTTGCTGAAGCCAAGTTTCTGTTAGAGCAAGGAGATCAATGTTATTGTCACCGATAAGGTCATTAACTAACAGAGATTTAGTGGAGATTGCTCTAATGTTTAGTAGACCACATTTTATGTATTTCCTACTGGAAAAGTTATTCTGTCTTGTACAGGTGTTAAGCTTTTTACCCATTGACTTTTTTTTAATGCTTTGAGCACTATGGACAGACACAGTCTCTGTTAGCCTAGGTAAACCTCCATGCTGGACTTGTAAAAATCCGGGAGCAGGATTAGTGACGGGATCAACAAGATCAACAGAGGAGTGTTCTACACGACTGCTCTGCGCCCGGGGCTCATAGCTGGATTGTCAATTTAGAGTACTGAGCCGATCAGCCATATTGTGAGCTAAAAGGGCTGCACCATCCAAAGTTGGGTGGATGCCGTCCCTGCGGATGAGCCCAGGCTTTCCCCAGAAGGTGCACCAGTTGTTTAGAAAAATAACTCCGTTTTCCTCACTCCATCTAGACAACCAGCGATTGAATGATGAAAGTCGGCTATACATTTCATCATTGACCAAATTGGGCAGGGGACCAGAGAATATTACGGCATCAGACATCGACTTAGCCAATGAATGAATGAATGAATGAAGGAATGAATTTATTTATTTCGAACATGCAAAAGAAAATGAAAAATAGGTCGTCACCAGAAACAAACACATGCATAGTAAAATTAAAAGAAAACGAAGACTTCAGCAACAACTTGCATGTGTTACCGATCTACATGTTCGAAAAGGAGTAGGAAGCAATTCACACACCGAGGCTACTTGTAATTTGAGCACCTCTGATTGTCTCCGCCGGGCATCATTACCGCCTGCGTGAATCACGACTCGACGGAATCTCCTACCTTCCTGTTTTAAAAGCCTAAGGTTCCCCTCGATGTCCCCCACTCTGGCCCCCGGGTAACACCTAACCTTCACCGCTGGCAGCTTCACGTCTTTAACTATAGAGCTGCCAATCACCAGCGTGTCCAGTTCAGCCGGCGTGTCGTCGCTGAGGGGAGAGAACCTATTGCAGACGTGAAGCGGTTCTTGGAGTGCTACGTGGCGGTGCTTAGCACTAGCCTTCCTCCGGACCGTCACAAACCGGTCCTGGTCTTGTCCCGGCTGCTCGGGACACGCTGCGGGGCTAGGCTTGCTAACACTCCTCTCACTGCGGGAGCGGGCTGCGAGCCCTGCCGCTACCTCGCTGTAGCTAGCGCTGCCCTGCCCCTCACATCTGCGCAGCCGCTCCTCTAACTCGGTTACCCTGGCCTCCAGCGCTGTCAATACACTGCACTTTACGCAAATACCCCTATCGTCAAGGGAGGCAGGGTTCTGACTCAACATACGGCACACTGAGCAGGAAAGAAAAGAAGACAGAGGGGAGGACGCCATGGCGGTCCCGGCGGACCAAGCTAGTTAGCACGCTAAGCTAGTTAGCATGCCGGTGGTGCTAACGGCAGAAAAGAAATCACTGGTCAATCGGGGGCGTAAATAACCCCGATTTTTGATTGCTTCGTGAATTGACTCCGTGCACAAGTCTCGTGACGTACTTCCGTTTGGCCCAGAGACCGGCAGATTTGTTTCCGGTTTACTTCCTACTCAAGCCATTAGGCGCGAGAATGAAACCGCAACAGACAAAAAGAAAGAAATACAACATAAGGGATGTTTTTAAACTCCAGCAAACACAACGTGGCTCCAGTGAACATTGCTGTGTACCATCATGCAGCGCATCCAGTCGCTATAACAGCGAAATAAGCTTCCACCGCTTCCCAAAAGACACCGGACTTCGTGTGCAGTGGCTGCAAGGGATTCGAAGAACGGGATTTACAATAACCAAACATACAAAAGTATGTAGCCGACACTTCGAACCCTCAAAAATTAATATAACTGCCAAGGGGAGACGAGTTTTGATCGCCAGCGCCGTACCATCTCTGTTTGAATGGAATGATTTTCAACAAAAGACACGGGCCAGTGTGTGGGAGCGCTGCCCTCGACCAGCGCAGACTCGGCCGTCTCCAGCTCCGTTGGAAGAAGAGACTGAACCTATGGTCCCAATGCTTTTGGAGCATGATTATGGAGCCAGTAGCACTGTGTGTGTGGAGCGGGAACATTATGATAAGATGCGTGAGGAAATTGAGATGTTGAGACAACAACTTCAAACACTCCATCTGCAAAGCTCATTTGGACTACAGCGGTTTGCATCATGTCCAGAGGACATCCGATTTTACACCAGGTGAGTTATCTAAAACATAATAATTTGATATACGGAAGACCAACATTTGACTCTAGACCTATGTGATTGCATCTATTGTCTATGTTATATGTATAAGCTGAACTGGGTTTTGGTTTTTAATTTGTAGTGTTTTAAAACTCTTTTTGTCTTTCTCTGCCTGTTTTATTCTAATGTTAGATTCCCCTCATATGAGCACCTGATGGCATTTTGGAACCTGATCAGTGCAGCAACCACCAAAATGGTGAGGGTCACCAGTTCCAGGAAATCTTATGCCAGCAGCACAACTACTGAAACTCCTTTGACAAGACCAACTGTAAGTATTCGCCATCCTGACCACACATGTGCTCGCTCACTCACTCTGACATGTACACTCTCTCACACACAGATGTCATGGTTACTTTGAACAAAGACTAATTAAAACATTTCACCTCCACAGAAACTGCTGCCAATTGATGAGCTCTTCCTCTTCCTTACATACCTGTCTACTGGCTGCACCCAGAGGGAACTGGGCCACCGATTTAACATCCACCGAACAACAGCCAGTAGAATAATTGTGACCTGGGCCAACTTCCTCTACAGCCTTTTGGGCTCCATCTGTACCTGGATGACTCCTACAGCTGTAAAGGCCAGTCTTCCACGTGACTTTCATGGCACCTACAGTGACACGCAAGTAATCCTCGACTGCACAGAGCTACGTTGTCAAACTCCCTCATCACTGCTTCTTCAGAGTGAAGTTTTCTCCAACTACAAGTCCCACTGCACCTTCAAGGCAATGGTTGGAGTATCCCCTCATGGAGCCCTGACCTTTGTGTCCACCCTCTTTGAAGGTTCGATGAGTGACAAGGAGGTTTTTCGGCAGTCAGGGATTACATCACTCCTAACACCTGACATGGCAATCATGGTTGATAAAGGTTTCTTGGTTGATGACCTTGTACCTGGTCGCGTTCATCGGCCCGCCTTTCTCTCTCAGAGGACACAGATGCTGGAGGAAGATGTCTTGAAGACGCAGTCCATTGCTCGTTTAAGAGTGCATGTCGAGAGGATGATCCGAAGAGTTAGACAAAATAAACTCTTTGATACCACCATCCCTCTCTCCATCAGGGAGTATCAACCAGCTCTTTACAGCTGCATGTCTCCTCTCCAATTACCAAAATGGACCTCTTGTCAAGAAATGGAGGCATGAAGTTTAAACTTGTAGCCATGTCTTCTTCATGAAGAATTTGACACAAATGTGTATTCCTTTCCTGTTGTAAATTACATCTTTGTCAAACGTATGTGCTTACCACTTCTTACAGTATATTGTATGTTGAATCTGTCCAATTCTGTAAAAAGTAATGTGCTTGACAGCAACACTGTACATAAAGAGAATGTGAACAAACTACTGTTTTCTGCAGTTATTCACATAACATCTAAAACATTTTAGCATTAAAGTTCTAGAGCTCTACATTTTCCAATCCTTCTGTTCAGCGTGACACTTGAATCAGAAATCTGAAAGATTTTATTGGCCAGGTTTGTCACAAACCAGGAATTTGACTCCGGTTAGCCGTGCTCTCAGCTGGACGACAAATACACATAACAATAAGAATAAACAAGTATGTACAATAAAAAAACAAAACTAAAACCTCAAGAATATGTCACATTTATATGGCTAAACGGTGCAAGTGTCAGGTTATGGAGAATGTGTCGTGCAGTTGTTCCTGAGACTCAGAGTTCATCAAGGTCACGGCCCGGGGGAAGAAACTGTTCCTGAGTCTGGTGGTTCTGGCCTGCAGAGATCTGTAACGCCTGCCAGGCGGCAGGAGTTTGAAGAGGGTTTGAGCAGGGTGTGAAGGGTCGGTCATTACAATCAGTCATTACACACAAGCATTATTTCAATAACATCAATATTTATTATGCCTTCATTACAATTAAATTCATTGAAACTTGACTTTTCCACAATATTACATTTGTCTTGGGAGCACCTCGAATGTAAAACGCAAACTCGGATATCATTTGAAATGATGGGGCATTGCTCTGTAGAGAAAAAAAAATCTAATCTGAAGTTATTCATCTATATTAACTTTACATGTGTTGCACAAGAGAGTTGATTTTCTTTAGCCCCTCCACATTTTAATACAGCAGATGTGATGTTATATATTGTATACACATCTAAATTTGAACAAACTGATTCATATACACATTAGCCAGCATAACATATTCTCACTTGAAAATATTTTCAAGTTCAAAAAACACATTACATGCATTTCTGCATGTAGACATGGAAATAAAACCTGTCTACTTTCTGTTTGATGACTTCACACATGTCCCTGTCCTTGTAAATTCTTTGAATGAGGATGTCTTCCTCAGCTGACACAACAGAGTCACACCAGTCCGTCCCTGTTATCAGCATCTGTCCTTGTACTTGTGAGTAATAAGCATGTGTTTGTTTGAGCTCCAGCTGGCCCGAGTTCATTTTGAGATATGGACAGTCAACATAGCTTTTGACATTTGGACACTTCATTTCAATCAAACCGAACTGAGATTGCTCAGAAGGGTCAAAAATTAACCCATCTGGGGATGCCCCCAACCAAGAGGCGTCAGGGTGGATTACAAATCCACAGGGTAGTGATTGACCCTCTTCAACTGACAATACTCCCAGATGGCATCTGCCTCCATCTCAAGCCCCCTCTTCATAGCTGCAGTCTGGCGGGTCGCCTGCAGCATCCGATCAGCCAGACTGTCGTCAGCATTCTCTCTGACCTGACACATCTCCCTAAACCTTGATGCCTCCTTAACTGATACCATTCAGCACATGAACTTTGTGTTCTGGTAGCACACTCATATTTGTGTGCCATGTCCCAAGTTACCTCAAGACTTTTCAGGTGTAGCTGTTGTTGTTCACTACAAACAAACATGCAGCTGGATGGTTGAAGGCGATAACTGTGGAGAGGTAAAGACGGAGGTGGGGGGGCAGCATGGAAGTGTAGGTCTCTCTTCGCAGTTGCTGGATGCTGATATGACAAAGCACTTCCTGCTTGAACCAGGCCAAGGGAAGATTCAGCCAGAGGAATTTCACAGCTGATGCCCATGCTGCAGATCAGTGGCACTTCATCGGCAGAGAACTCCTTATAGACCTCTGTCAGCTAGCAATATAAACATTTATCTCTTAACAGTGTGAAAGAAAGATGAGTATCAACATTTATTACAAAGGAGCACAACATCCAATAAACATTTGCGTATTTAAATACCCCCCCCCCCCCCGGTGTTCACCACTATGGAAAATTTCCCCAGATGTCTTACTGTGAAATTGTATTTTGTTAATCTCTACTCACCTGAACGACAGAGAGATCTGGTAAATCCCACTCAGGCCTTTGTAGAATGTGCTCCTGTGTAAAGCATTAAACTTACATAAGTGTCAGACACATATTTTCATTTAAACATTACTCCTGAATATTTCAAACGATGTCTCCGACAGGAAGTTCTATTTTTTATTGCTCAAATATAGTTGGACTTAAGTTTGATCCTGCTGAAAATCTGCAGTGTGAAGGTGGGTTTTCTGGTTATCCATTTTTCCCCAACTAGGACAAGGACTACTTCAGATTCAGATTACTTTATTCATCTCCTAGGGGCAATTCAGTTTGCAGACAAGGGTTGCAGCAGGACAGGACATTAAACACACATTCCTCATACTTGGATCTGTCAATGGTCAGGTGAAGGGTCCAGAAGACAAATCATCAAACAAAATTCTGACTGGGACCAGGGTCTTTCTAAAAGTTCATAAATTTTATCCAAAATAAAGATCTTAGCATTGTACAACAAGCAGTTTTCATGACTCATTTCATTAAGTTCTTACCTTACACCCTCTGTTGTTGTTCCAGACTTTGGCTTAGCTGACAGCACATGCATCTTGTCCACAGGGCCTGGCTTTACACCCTATCAAGATGGGGAGAATATAGTTTATAATATATCATCAACACATGGACATTTTAAATATGCCCTTTTTCTTGACTTACCAAAGTTGTCGGCTTGTGCCATTGCTGTTCTCCCTCGGTACAGCTGAGCACAGGGGGAACCACTGGCACCTGCAGCTGGGAATAAAGTGCTGACTGGAACAGCAGGGCCACACGGTGGTGACACAGAGCTGCTCCAGCCACATGTGCAGCTGTGATGCATCAGGACTGGAATCTTTCAATACCACCTGCAAAAGTCAATTTTGTAGTTAATACTTGTTGACCATGGCTTGTTCATTGTTGGTCATTCATTTAGGGAGCAAGCTGGGTTTTTGACAATATTCCCACATGAGTGAGTGTTGATTCTTTTTTTTAATGTTCGAACACTACTAGATCTATACTTCTGAAGTTCTCATCAATGTCTTTGTCCTGATTTGGCCTTATTCTTACAAGACCAGCTTGCACCTTAAGGGAGTGACTATGTTTAAGTAAAACTTAGCTAATAACAACAGTGAAAAGCACACAATGTCAAAATAACTGGTAAACAAAATATGAATCACAACATATTAACCCAGTCGACATTAGCTAAAATACACTTACCTGCTTTTGTAGATTCGGATATTTTATTCTATTAAGAACAAATCTGAATGACCCAAGGAACATTGGGAACAATGGATTAATAAATAAGTAGTTGTAACAACAACATTAAAACAAGAACGCATGCAGTAACCCAGTGGGGACCAGCAAGATAAACTTACTTGAGTTTACAGTAAGAATTCATGACCTTAGCCAGGTCCCCAAGAACATCAGGAACACTGGGTTGTAAAAAGCAACCGCTTTTAACTTGTATCGATTCGAGATTTACCATACACTTAAACTGTGTGGCTTCTCGGCTCTCTTCATTGAACGGTAACAAAACGCCCTGACAACAACTTCACCCGCTCCCTGATCTTTGTTTGATACTGTAAGAGGCATAGGTAAATGCAGTCAGCACAAAAAATGACGTTTAGAATCAGTAAAGAGCAAAACAACCACAATGTGGGAGAACTACCAGGTCGCTAACTTTAGCGAGGCAGCTAACGGCACGTACTTACCCTCGTACTGGTGCAAGTAACTTGATATATATAGTTTAAAACCTTTCTCCCGCTTACTCTTGGGAGCGGGGGAGTGGGCATCCACGATGCGGTGAACATCATTGATTGATATTTTGGGCAGGTTGTGAAGACATCTCGTGAAGTTCATCTTGAAAATGCGAGCTGGACGGCAGGCGGAAACAAATCTGCCGGTCTCTGGCGCAAACGGAAGTACGTCACGAGACTTGTGCACGGAGTCAATTAACAGTAATAGCAAGAGAGAGACAGCGAGCACTTCAGTCGCTCACAAGCTTCAGCAACACAGAAAACACTCAGCGGAGTGACGTCAGCAGTCCAGGTGTGCTCCCGTGCAGGTTTCTTCTGTTTCATGGAGACAAAGATTCATGATGTGCTGCAGCGCCCTCTTAAGGCTGAGTGTTCTGCAGCACAGCGCCCCCTTAAGGCTGAGTGTTCTGCAGCGCCCCCGTGAGGCTGAGTGTTCTGCAGCGCCCCCATGAGGCTGAGTGTGCTGCAGCGCCCTCTTAAGGCTGAGTGTTCTGCAGCGCCCTCTTAAGGCTGAGTGGGCTGCAGCGTCCCCATGAGGGTGAGTGTTCTGCAGCGCCCCCATGAGGCTGAGTGTGCTGCAGCGCCCCCATGAGGCTGAGTGTTCTGCAGCGCCCCCTTAAGGCTGAGTGTTCTGCAGCGCCCCCATGAGGCTGAGTGTTCTGCAGCGCCCCCATGAGGCTGAGTGTTCTGCAGCGCCCCCTTAAGGCTGAGTGTTCTGCAGCGCCCCCATGAGGCTGAGTGTTCTGCAGCGCCCCCATGAGTCTGAGTGTTCTGCAGCGCCCCCATGAGGCTGAGTGTTCTGCAGCGCCCCCATGAGGCTGAGTGTTCTGCAGCGCCCCCTTAAGGCTGAGTGTTCTGCAGCGCCCCCTTAAGGCTGAGTGTTCTGCAGCGCCCCCTTAAGGCTGAGTGTTCTGCAGCGCCCCCATGAGTCTGAGTGTTCTGCAGCGCCCCCTTAAGGCTGAGTGTTCTGCAGCGCCCCCATGAGTCTGAGTGTTCTGCAGCGCCCCCTTAAGGCTGAGTGTTCTGCAGCGCCCCCTTAAGGCTGAGTGTTCTGCAGCGCCCCCTTAAGGCTGAGTGTTCTGCAGCGCCCCCATGAGGCTGAGTGTTCTGCAGCGCCCTCTTAAGGCTGAGTGTTCTGCAGCGCCCCCATGAGGCTGAGTGTTCTGCAGCGCCCTCTTAAGGCTGAGTGTTCTGCAGCGCCCTCTTAAGGCTGAGTGTTCTGCAGCGCCCCCTTAAGGCTGAGTGTTCTGCAGCGCCCCCATGAGTCTGAGTGTTCTGCAGCGCCCCCATGAGGCTGAGTGGGCTGCAGCGCCCCCTTAAGGCTGAGTGGGCTGCAGCGCCCCCATGAGGCTGAGTGTTCTGCAGCGCCCCCATGAGGCTGAGTGTTCTGCAGCGCCCCCGTGAGGCTGAGTGGGCTGCAGCGCCCCCTTAAGGCTGAGTGTTCTGCAGCGCCCCCATGAGG